>NC_133172.1:23309737-23462237 GCF_040802235.1 Manis javanica
CAGAAACGCAGATTTGTATCTGAAATCCCTTGAGTTTTAAATGTTAACTACCAATTCCAGGCTTTCAGAGCTCTCTGGGGGCCAAGCAGATCAGGCCTGCAGACTGCTGGGAGCCAACATACCTGTCTGGAACCTTCCCACCGAACCACCGTGCAGGGGCGTCAGCCGCAGCCTTGGCCCTCAGCCACTTGCCCCATGCACGCCTTCCCAGCAGCCCAGACAGCCTCCTCATTGTAGGAGGGCTGCTCCAAAAGAGTCCTGGGGCAGCTTCTGGGGGAGCCACACAGCCCCGAGCTCCTAGGCACTCACAGCAACCCATAGGCTTTGCCCCTGGCACCAGTTCCAGAGTCTCATGCCTGGAGGTTTCCTGGTAGCCACCCAACGCTCCTTCTTTCTGCATCATCTGCACCTCCCTTCTCCTTCTTTTCCTGCCCTGGGTCTCACCCCAGTAATCTAGCTGTGGACACTGAAATTGTCCTCTCTTCAGAGATTATTGTGGAGCAGCAGTTAAAGGAAAAGAACTATTGATAATCCACCTCTCAGATGGATTAACTTTCAAAAATAAAAAATCAGGCTAGTGCCTGGATAAAGGGAGTCCTGAGCCTTTATTGAACCAGCCCTCACAGCTGTGCAGCAGCAGGATTTAAGACTTGGCAGTCCCTCCACCCCTCTGTTCTGCATGGAAGGAGAAAAGGACTTGTTGCCACCAAAGGAAGCTGCTTCTGATGCAGCTGGCTCAGTGCTAAAGAGACTGCAGAGGTCCCGCACATTTCCTAGGACGTGGGTCTGCAACATGCTCCTGCCTTTATTTCTGAATGAAGATCTAACTGACAAAATGATGGAGGGCAGAAGGCAGAAATAAACCCTAAGCAGTAAGGGAATGGGTATGGGGGAAAGCTTGAGGGGAACCACAGAGCTGCCCGGAAGCCAGGAGAAGCTGCAGAAGTACAGGCTGCCCCAGGCCATTGTACCCACCAGAGCCTTGGACCCTGAAAGCTCTTTTCCTTTGCTCTGCTTTTCTCAACTGTCTGAGTGGAAGAATCACCTGGAGGGGAAAGGGGAGATGCAGCCTTGAGACAATGCCAGTTGCTAGGCCTCTGCATTAACATTGCCACGGGAAGGTAGCGGGATCCAGATATCCAAAGCTCTTGGGATGATTCTTCATTCAGTCAGCTTGGGAAAATGTGACATAACCCAGGTGGCCAGAGCCAGTGCAGAGACTGGGAGCTGCAGCTCTGCTCCCGACCTGCAGTTTCAAAAGCACTAGGCTTCCTCTTGTCTCAGGTTCCCACCGTGGCTGTCAGCAGTTCTGTAACCTGACCTGAACACTCAGCTGAGACTGGTGGCTGGCTCCCAAAGGCAATATGGTATAGAAAGGGCTAGGGGGTAGGGGCTCAGCCTGTGGACATCTCTGCCCATGGCCAACCAGAGTCTACTGCTAGACCAGCTCTCCTTTCAGCATCTCTGGACTCTGGCTGATGTCGAGGTAGTGGCCTCAAGAGGGAAACCTTGTGGGTCATGAGCCTCTCTGAGCCCCACCAGGGTCCCTGAGCCCCCAGAGCTGAGTCTGGTTCCACAGCCTAAGCTCTGCCCATGATCACCATAAACTGGCACTGTGGGTCCTCCTGAGGCCCTCCTGAGGGGCCTGTCTGCAGGCCCCTGAGGACACCTTCCCCTTGCTTCTCTTTGCAGTTCTTTTTTCTAGATACCCTACATCCTGCTTTTTGGTAGATGCTTCATAGTCTGATTTTTTACCCATTTTATTTCTTAAATAAAAACTGCCATTGAACACTCCAGCTTTTTAGGTTCTTGACCATGCCAGGGAGAAGTACCTAAATTCTGCCTTTTTTGCTTCCCAGAAAAGAAACTTGGTGATTCAGGTGACCGTTGGGGATGCTCTGTGACTGCAGGGTGCCCTGTCCCTGTGAGCCCCAAGAGAGAGGAGGTGGCCTCTCATTCCCTTTCCAAGTATGCTTTTTTTTTCCTGGGGAAAATCTTCCATTCAAGGATCACCAAAATCCCCCAAACCAGAGAAGGTGGCCATACACAGTACCCTGACTTGGATTTCAGCTCTATGCTGGAGAACTCAGGGTCCTTTAAAAGGATTTCTTATTGCCAGAGAAGACAAAGCCCACAAGTGACAGGAGCAATTATCGTCTCAGTCTCTGGAGTCATGGAGAACTCCCAACATGTGCTGTTTCTCTGAGCTTCCAAGGGCCAGATGCAGACAGGACCTGAAGAGGTGGGTATGCTGCCAGTTTTTCCTACCCTCCAGGGAATCCACTCCCACCAAAGCCTAGACCAGGAGTCGAGTCCTGCAATAGAGAGCAGTGGCGGCCCTCCCCAGGGCAGACCGTGCTAAACGGGAGGCACCATGGCCACCATGTGGCCCAACGTGGCCAGAGAAGTGAGTGAAGGGTCCCTGTCCTTACAGCCTGCATGTGATTTGTTCTTTAGACACACCTGCACATCAGTCACCTTGGCTGTTGGGAACTCGTCTCCTAAGCCCAGACAAGACTGAGATGCAGACAATCCCAAGATAACTGCAGACAGAGGCTAAGCCAATATTTCCAAGTCTCCTCCAGCCACCAGTCAGCTGACTGGTTTCTGTCATTCCAGCCTCATCCTGCCCCAGAGTTGATTGAGGGAACCCACTGGGTACAAATCAATGTTCACTTTAATTTGTTCTCATACTACTTAAGGAACCATTTCTAGAAACTTCAGAACTTTCTTCGGTTATACAAAAATCATCAGGTCTTTTCTCCCACAAATGAAACCTGCTCCCTAAAAACTGTTCATTCACCTTTGTCTCAAAAGGAAGTTTTGAGAAGTTACTTCCATTTAAGTCCTTGTTAAAAGGGCTTTCCTGCAAGAAGTTCCTCAAAAATATATTAAAAATCATATTAAAATCATTTTCATAAAATGTGTGCTGAGAAAAGACAAGTTTAATTCTCAAAGGCTCCATTATTGAAGAAAAATTAATATTTGTACTGTTTCTAAATTGGAATAAAATTGCAAAGATGCAAACACCATCCTATATCATAATCTATAAACCAGTCACAAATGTTAAATCAACTGTAAAAATGATTTAAAATCTACTTGAATAATTTTATTAAACTGATTTAAAATCATATTTCATGCTACCTTCATTTATTAACCACATCTCCAACAACAATGGGGTTATAATGGATTTTTGCAAATACAGATATGTTCCCAAATAATGCCGTCGATGAAAAGGCTCCCCTCTCCTAGTGGGCGTGTGACTTCCCAGTACACAGTGTGGGAAGTGGACTTGCAGAGTGAAAGCTACTTTATTTACATATCCACAAATTGCCATTACAGACCCGGTCAGTATCCATAAAGGGTTCACATTCATATTGATGCACAGCAGAGATGAGGAAATGATTTCCTGTGAGCACACCTAAAGACCCTAGGTGCTATGTATTTCTCAGTGTTTGGAGTTCAAAAGCAAGTGCGTATTTGTGTGAGAGCTTCCTACCATGTACCCACTTCACGGGAGGAGCTCGCAGAGGACTGTCATCTCTACAGCCCTGAACGTGCCTCCTCTGGCTGTGGAATGTCTGGGCCAGGGAAGTCAGCCAATGGCCCATCCTTCTTCTGGGGGCCAGGAAAACACAGAATTCAGAGTGGGCACCCACTGCCTTTGCCTCTGAAAATAAAATGGAAACAAACCAAAGTCTCGTGCAGAAATCAGTGCCAAGAAGGTGTGCAGGCTTGAGTGTCGCTCACATCCCTCTCCAAGGCTTTCTCTCACTGGCCACCAGGCAACAGAAACCTGTTTTGGGACCATTGGTGGACACAATAGGCTCATTGCACCTCAAATGCTTGTCAGCAAACCCAAGGGCAAATCCATTCACCTATCTCCACCACAGAAGTGGAGGTGAGATATTGCTAAGCCTGACACAAATCTCTGTGCAGGTGTCTACTGGCACCGAGTCTCGATGGCATATCCAATTCCCCAGGAGCAGGACAAAAAGATTCCAAGATCAATAGGCAATGCCCTAAAGATAGCTACAGGAATTAAAGCCACACAATAGGAGTACAGAGAGGGACACGGAGCCTCACAAGGCTCTGGACTGAGACCTGTGTCTCTTGGGGAGCCCTGGAAACACAGCCTCCCAGTCACCTGAAGCCCCAACGGTTTCTCAGGGGAAAGGCATTTGACAAGGCAGGAAGGTGGGCAGTGGGGCCCATCCTGGTGCCCATAGATCTGCTCCAACAGCCATGTGTCATCTTCCTCCTGGGCCCTGAGTACGGCTGCAGGGACTGTTTTTCTCTTTTCCTGGCTGTAGAGGCATACTTGGCCAGCAGGCAGGACAAGCTGGAAGCACGTTAAAGTGAATGCCCCCAGAATGAGCCCTCAGCTGGTGGTGGGCAGCAATTAATCCAGGAGGCACACGCAGCCCCTCTCAGGAGGGGTCACTCTGAGGAGTGTTCTGCATTGGCTGCAGGGCTGCCCTGCAGCTCCAGTTACCCATGGGGCTTCATAAAGCCCACCTTGTTGACATCCTTCCATTCCCTGCAGAACATCAGTCCACACTGCAGATAAACCCAGGGTACGTGAATCCTTAACTCAGACCCAGCTTCTGGAGAAACCCCTGTGAGGAAAGGGAAAGCAGAATCCCACAGGAAGAGAATCTTCTACTTGACATGTATGGCGTCCACTTTTGTCTGACACACTGTACCCACTTCCTCTCCACAGATTTCCTGGGACAGCAGCTCATGAGAGCAACACCCTCGTTACTCCAGGACAGATGCCCTTCCTGGGACAGAGTGGCACCCATTCCCATAAAGGAGAGCTTTCCTGGGACAGTGCTCCATCCCCAGGCCCCACCAAGTCTCCCAGGGCTGCCCTGCCAGTCAACCTCTCCCAGATAAATATTTCAGAGTGCTCCATCTCTGAAACACAGTATCTGCATCTTCAAGGTATTGTGTGACCTTTCACATCATTTCCCCCAAAAGTTAATTTCTGTGATGAATGCAATATACTCAACCCCATAAATCTGACTGTCTGAAAGATTCAAATTAGGAATTATTGACAGCTGATGGAACCCAAGTGCAGAGACGAAGCAGGTTTTCTCATCTGTCCATCTAAATGGTGGAATGTGTATTGATTAAAATATGATGCGCTACAGAACCCAACATAAATCTAAACTCTATTAGATTAACACGAGCATTCAATTAACATAAAATGACAATGTAGGAAAAAGGGGCTTCATGTCGGTCACTGGTAATATTTTAGCCATAAAGATGGGGAACCTGAAGTCGGGTGGTGTGTTTGCCAGGGTGGGGGCGCCGTGTGAGGCTAAGGATGAGCAAGCTCCCAGCAGAGGGACCAGACGGCACACATCCTGGGCCAGAGACGCCATCAGGAAGGCAGGGCTGAGGAGGCCGGGAGGACTGTTTTACCGCAGGTCTGGCCTGGAGAACAACAGTGGCGGCCTACTGATGGCAGCTGTGCCAGCTGGCCAGCAGGCCCCGGGACAGGCGCCCAGGCTGCAAGAGTGAAACTAAAGTCAGCTTCTAAGATACAAAGATGCCTCTTTGGATGTGTTCAGGACCCCAGTGTGGGACATCTGAAATTGTCCCGGGGGAGGAGAGCCCAGTGGAAGATGAGTCCTTGCATCTGGGAAGAGGAAGACCATGCGGCACAGTGAGGAATAAAAGCTGTGCTGGATGGCTCGCTGCACATGCCAGGCACCAGGCTCAGCCTCATTCCTGTCTGTCACTGTATCTCCTGATCGGCCTGGAGGGCCCTGGAGGATAGCAACAGCTGACTGTGCAGACAAGGACTCTGAGGTTCCAGAGGCTAGGTTTCCACTGCCACAGGCACTGGGGGGGCCACCCCAGTAGAACATTCCCACATATGCCGAAAGCCCCCCAAGGGTCTCTGTGGGGGTTCTCCAGCCATGGGACCACGTCAGATTGAGGTGACAGGGTGTTCACACATCCAAGCAAGGATGGGGGTTAAACACCCTAAGCCTCAGTGGGCAAGTTGTAAGGCATACCCCACCGGGTCCTCAGAGGGTCCCCAGCAGGATGGAGACCCCCGTTGCCCATGCAGGAACCTGCTCTGAAATGCATTGTCTGGGCCCTTCCTCTTCCCGTCTCACACCCTCACCCTCTTCCCTCTGCACCCTGGGATCCTCTCCCAGGGTGACCCAGCTGTGCCCAAATCCTTGTCTCCAGGTCTGACTCTGCAAGGATCCCAGCAAAGAACGAAGGTCCCAAGAGTCATAAGAGGCAGTGGGTTTTGCATGATTTTAGACCAAGGCTTCTATCAGCCTCCGATGTGGGTTCTGACAGACCCTCAAGCTCAGACCTCAGAAGGCAGACCAAAAAACCATGTTTGGGGAACCAAGTCTCCCAGCTTTGACCCTATTTTCTGCATGGACCTTAAAATGCACTTTTCTGTAGAAATAATGTCCTAAATATAATTTGATGCCCAGGCCAGTCCTCAAAACTCCTAACATCTAGCTTATATAGTTACTTGCACAATTTCAAACACATGTATTATTATATAAAATATTACATTTTGGGGTCCAACTTGGGATACCAGGGATAGAAAGCAATGGTGGTGACCTTAGGGAGTCCCCAGACGCAGCAACATGAGTCATCACATCACCAAGGTCACTGTGGCCTCTGTAGACACATGGGTGCCCCTGGAAGGGGCACGTGGAGGAGATGGTGGCGGCTGGCCATCGCTCATCAGAGGGTCTGAATTGCAAAATAAAGGCAAGTTGCTTCCTTCTGTCTAGGTTCAGTTTCTCTGGCCATGTAATTGATCTTGTTTGGATGAAATATTCTTGACCCCAGTGAAGACCTAGATGGCCGCCACAGGTGGCCTGTCCTTGGCTGCATGGCTGGGAGACCCAGGGAGTTCACCCCACTCCTCAGATTTCTGTGGATGTGGGAATTTCTGAGCAGATGATGGGCAGGGTTCTCAATGCCTGGAGGGCAGCCCTGTTTCCCAGCCATGTGCCCATGGAGCTTTGCAGGGATTCTTCCTGGTGTATCAGGCCTGGAAGGCTGCACTCAGCTATTTGTCCCTCACCACAGCAAGTGCCCACTGCTTATCTGCTCAGACCTAGTGCTTTGTGAGGAGGCCCAGGTGTCACAAACATGAACTAGACACACTGTGACATTGTGCAAAGAGCCAACCTCCTCCCTACTTCAGGTCACTGAGGAAGAGCCAAGCCCCAGCCCGAGGCCAGGCCCTCTCAGTGCTTGGGGTCTCTGCCCTGTCACCTTCTCTCACTCCCCCAATTATCCCTGTCTTATCCCATGCAACCCAGAGCCACTTGGATGAGACCATCATTGTCTCCTTTGGGTTGACAGGATGGCTGTGACCTGGCCCCTGTCTCTCCAGCTATATCCCTTGCCCCTGCCTCCACCCCCTAAAATGCCCTCATGCATCAGCTCCAGAACAGCCTCCTGGCCGTGCCCACCTCTCTCCCGGATCACTGCCTGCTGTCCCTTCACTGGGAAACCCTCCATCTGTGTCACCATCACCTAGCTAATTCCTGCAGAACTCAGATTAGCCTCTTTCTTCAGGGATCTTCCTGACACTCTTCCGTAATCTTATGCCTGAATACATGTCACAGGGGCCCAGCCCAGGGGCACCTCTCGCACACTCACAGTGCCTCCACCACGGCCATCTCCTTGTGGACAGGAAGAGTGGTCTCTGCATCTTTGTTTCACCAGGACCCAACGTGGGCCTGCCGTGCATGCAAGTTCGGTGAATGAATAATAGATGAACAACTGAGCGAGGGAGTGAGGGAAAGTCTCAGAGGAAGTCTGGGCTGGGTCAGGGATGGGCAGGATCTTCTTGCCATGAAATGGGGGCTCGAGTATCTGTTCGACTGAATGTACCTCTAGGTGCCAGCACCTGCAGCCACTTCTCAGGGAGAGATCAGGGCAGGGGGAGGGGGCGCTGCCTCACCACATTCACATGCTGGTGGGACTGGCCCCGGAACAGATCCTGCCTTCAGGACCTGAGCCTGCTGCCTCTCCGGAAAGGTTCCCTGGAGAAGGTGGCCCCAGCCCCTGAAACCTGATCCCACAAGGCAGGGCACTGAAGATGCCCCCCAGCAAACAAAACTCTCTTCTAACCTCAGAGTCTACAACCATTAGCCACCACTTCCCAAAATCTCACTTGGCAGGGTCTAGAAGATAACAACCATGAAAGCAGCAGTTGCCTATATTGAGAACTGTTTGCTGTGTGCCAGGCATAGGCTGAGAGCCTGCTTTGCAGGATTTTGTCATTTGAGCCATGTGCCTACCCTATGCTGGGATGAGAACTTGCAGGCAGAACACTATGGCCCAAAGAAATGCAGCACTTTCCAAGGACACCAAGCTAATAATGAGGATGAAATACAGGATTCAAACCCAGGCAGCCTAGCCCCAGAACACATTCACTAACCTCTTTCCTACCAGTCCTGGTAAGACCTCCATCCTTGTCCTAGGAAGAAACAGGGGCCTAAAGGGACACTGACTGTGGGTGGAGCCTCCCACCCTGAGGGCACTCAGTCCATGCCAGGCCCCAGGATAAGGCTCCCTTGAATCCCCAGGGCAGGGCTTTGCCACAAGGGGAAAATGAGCAGAGCAGAAAACGCCGGCTTGGGTAGATGCAGACCCAGGCACGGGTCTGCGTGAGCCTGGACCCAGCGGCTTCACCACCATGCCCTCCTACGTCTGGTGGGAAGAAGGACTAACGCTGACTGTCCTGCATCGTACCCTCAAGCCTTTCACACAGCCATAAATACACAGTGTCTCAATAAATCCATAATTGAAGAAAGTGATTAACCTGGGGTCTTTTCTCCTTTAATTTTTCCCCCATATGTTTTTCCAATACCCTAGTGATGGTGAACTTGGGCATTTGCCAGCTGAACCAGTCTAAGCAGACATCGTCCCCTCACAGAACAGTCTGCCAGGATTTATGGAAAGAGAGCCCCGGTCTTCTGTGTGTCTCAGGTGCCCTCTTGTGGCCATCTCAGATTCCCAGCGCTCTGTGCCTTGAGATGGGAGGCAAGAGGCCTTTTTGAGGCCTGCCTCACCTGCCTGGCCAAGGGGCATACAGCCCCAGACTCTCCAGGGGCCTGTCACCTGGACACCCAGGCTGAGTCCTCAGGGATGCCAACTGCGGACAGGCAGCCTCCTGGATAAGGAATCTGGGGAATGCAGGCAGCCCCTCACTTAGGCAAAGGACTGAGCTGTCAGCAGCCTCCAGGGGTCCTTGGACACATATGCACAGCTCGGCCTGCCATATGCTAGTTTGGAGGAACAAGGGAAGAAACGAAATGGGGGGACCCAGCCGGATGAGAGGCATTGCCCATAATTAGTGGTAGTGTCATTTCCTCTCCAAAACTAGACACAACATGTTCCTACCAACTTGGAAATCAGCTCAACATGATATTCTGAGCACTTCTCCTGCTGTGTCCCCACGCCCACCCCAGGAATGATCTTGCTGGGCTCTAAGAAGCCTCAGGCCTCCACACTGATAACTCCAGGGCATGGAAGACCATGGGAGTAATGCCCAGGACAAGGAAGGGGCCCCACACATCACCTGCTCCTGCTGCTGCACAGAGCCCACGCTCCCTGAGCTGGGCCAGGAGCCAGGTCCTGCTCTTCAGGGGCCTGGCCTTGCTGAGCCTGGCCTGGCTCCTTCTAGAACTCAGGCTGTGGAACCCTTTTCTTAATTAAATGGAAGATCCTCAGATATCTTGCACTTTGCTCTAGTGATGCACAGGTGCACAGGTGGCCCTCAGGAAAATGAGCTGGGCTGCAGGAGCTAGAATCAGTGGGCATGGTGGCACCCTCTGTGATAACAGCAGCTAAGGGCTTTCTAGGAACCAGGCCAGGGAGTGGCTGTGACTGTACCATATAAGGGACACACACAGAGCCTCTGAACAGCATCAGCAATGAGAGGCAGGGCAGAGGCTGGAGCTAGCTTCCAGAGCTGCCATCCCAGGGGTCCTCAGCACAGCATGGGGGTGAATCTGTAGGGCACACTTCTAATGTTGAAAAGAAATGTATTTCCTGAAGAAGGAGAAGATGTGACCAAGACCGTTACTAAGAAACACCAAATTTAATTGATTTTTTTCTAATACTGCATTCAATATCCAAGAAGAATCAAACATCTCAGGGCAATCAGCACCTGAAAAAAGCACCACAGTCGTTTCAGAGGCAAATGACAGGCCCATTTAAATGAAATACTTTGGTGCCCTGTGGACCGGGTTTCATATCTGATTCTACTCACTGCCAGCTGTGTGCCCTTAGACAAGTTACTTAACGTCTTTGAACCTGCATTACCCACTTGTGAAATGAGACTAAGAATAAGTCATACTTCACAGGGTTTGAGGAGGATAAAATAAACTAATGTATGTGAGGTTCAAATCATAGTTCTCAGCACAGCAGTGTTCAAGACATGCTGGGTATACTCTCTGTTCTGTCACTTCCAGTACCACCACTACTACTAAGTGGGCTGGTAGTGTTCATGCTCCACTCTACAGCTAAAACATCCTCACGTGTTCCAGGCTTCCAGAGCAGGTCAGCAGTCATTTAGTCTGGGAACCTGAAAATGCAGGATTCTCTTTTCTTGTTATTAAAAACATAAAAAAGAAAGAAAACCTAAGTAAAAACTAGTCTCGCACTGTTTGATACACAGTCTGCCATTTACAGATTCAGGCCTGCGGGGCGCTTCGTCATCTTGGGGTATCCCAACCACCCATCTCACCCCTGGCAGGCAGCCTCAGCACAGCCAAGGCCTCCTGGACTGACCAACACAGAGAGCAGGAAGCACCGACGGGGAGCTCCTCAAGGTGGCAGGGTGACCTCACAAAGCCTATGTGTCCATCCCTATACCTGGTGGCCTGGCAGTGCTGTGAGCTGGACATTCCACACACACAGGGCTGCCCAAAAGTCCCTACTCTGCTTTGGGGGCAGGCACCTCAGTTTTCCTTTTCATGAAATGAAAATGAACTAATAAGGGGACAGTTCCCAAAGCTGGGGGAGGCCTGAAACACATAGCAGGCACCCAACAAACAGTCCTTGCTGTTAGGATCATGCAAGAGACTAACAAGGTTTGTTTTGATGGGAGGTCCTGCTTCACAGGGCTGACTGGAGTCCCGAGAAGTGGCAACAAGAGCACCAGAAATGTCTCAGGGGCAGAGGGCACTTTCTCCTGCCCCTGTGGCCCAGGGGACCCGAGTGTGGAGCCACCACATCTTCTGAATTTTCTAGAGACAGTTTGTTATGCTTTCTTAAATATCCTGAATTAAAAATGTGGGCTCAGTTTGAAAAAGACATATGCACCCCTATGTTTATCACAGCACTATTTACAATAGCCAAGAAATGGAAGCAACCTAAGTGTCCATCAGCAGATGAATGGATAAAGGAGATGTGGTACATATACACAATGGAATACTATTCAGCCATAAGAAGAAAACAAATCCTACCATTTGCAACAACATGGATGGATCTAGAGGGTATTATGCTCAGTGAAATAAGTCAGGCAGAGAAAGACAAATACCAAATGATTTCACTCATATGTGGAGTATAACAACAAAAATTAAAACTGAAGGAACAAAACAGCAGCAGACTCACAGAACCCAAGAATGGACTAACAGTTACTAAAGGGAAAGGGACTGGGGAGGATGGGTGGGAAGGGAGGGATAAGGGGGGAAAAAAGTGGGGGCATTACTATTAGCAGACATAATGTAGGGGTAGGGGCACAGGGAGGGCTGTACAACACAGAGAAGACAAGTAGTGATTCTATAGCATCTTACTAAGCTGATGGATAGTGACTGTAATGGGGTATGTGGGGGGGACTTCGTGATGGGGGGAATCTAGTAAGCATAATGTTCCTCATGTAATTGTAGATTAATGATGCAAAAATAAAATTTTAAAAAGAAAAAGAAAAAAAATGTGGGCTCATCCTTAACAAAAATAATAATAATACAATGGAGATAGTAAAACGTGTGCTCAGCCACAGTTCTGAGGCAGGGGACTAGACAAGCAATGTCTCTAGATCCCTTGACACCCAGGTGTGGGTTCCTGAGGAATTTGTTCCTAAAGTAGAACAGGTCTGTTACTAGAGCACCCCACCCTAAGGCTCAGAATTCCCAAAGGGAGCAGAGCTACTTGGATTTAGCCTATTCGGAAATGTGTCTCATTGTTGTGCAGAGGCCGCCATCTGCTGGTGGAAGGAGGTGAGAGCAGCCAGCACCTGCCAGCATCTCCAGGCAAGGACCAGGAGCAGAGGGCAGGAGGATGCCCAACCTGGCCAGCCACTGATGTGGGAAGGAACTCAGCAAGAGGGCCCACGCCACTGGAGACATCAAGGATGGAAAGAAGCTGAGGTGTCCATTCTTAGCGACTATGGAGCAGAGGAGGAGGTGGGCCTGCACCCGCTGCTGTGAGGAGCTGGGCCTGGAGAAAAGCATAGGGTGAGCCAGTGGCCACACTCACACACGTGTGTCTGAGGCATGTCTTTAGATAGGCACTTCTGTCTTTGACCAATGACCCATCTTTTTCCTTCAGCCCTCCTGAACACACCTGCTGCCAGGATCCCTCAGGGCCTGAGCCCCACGGGTCTTGCCCAGGTAGATGAAAACCCGACTTAGTCCCTCAGGTCTCCAGGACCTGTAAATGCCTTTCAGCAAAAGAATGAGTCTCCAGGTAAGACCCAGAGTTTACCCAGGGCCGTCCTTTTCTGGGCTAGCTGCACAGCATTTGAACAGTCAGACTCTCCAGGAGCCACTTCCAGGAGATGTGTCCCATCAAGGAGGTATTCCGGAGAAACCCAATCCCAGGCAGGCCAGGAGTGGTCAGGCAGCAAAGGTGTTCCTCCCCCACAGGACCATGCATCTCATGGCCGGGCTGAGCTGCCTCCTCTGGCTGCCTCTCTGATGTCTGCAGAGAGTTACAAAGAAAAGTCTCCCAAGACAGCTCTTAAAACAATGCATTACTGCTTATTGTTTTAATGTTTTTGCTTATCTTTTTTAATTGATTATGATGTTTTTGATCCAAAAGGTTTGCTACTGATTGACTCTTGCTCTCATAGAATCCCCAAAAAGTACTTGTGCCCTGTTAACAGGTGGGTAAACAGAGGCCTTGAGTAGTTAAATGAAAAGTTTCCAGGTCCAAAAACTGGGCCAGCAGCCCAGGGCTCAACACTCCCAGCTGGGAAGTATCAAGAGTGCACATAGGTTCAGAGATTTTTATATAGAACATGTTCTTTGATGCCACTTGCCCAGATTCCATAGGGAACAGAGTATATTCAAAAGCCCAGATTTCATTCCTCCACCCTGACTCCCACCCTCATTGAGTTTTCCCATTCTTTGATTGAAAGCAAAAACCAAATCAAATGAATAAATCACAGTTAGTATGCCAGGAACTTTATACACATATATGCTGTTTTGAGGCAACTCTCATGGAGGTAAATATTTTTAATTTTCCCATATTTGCATGAGGAATCAGAGAAGTTAAGCAACTGGCCTGAGAATACACAGACAGCAAGAGTGGAGCCAGAGTCTGAGTCCAGGGATCAGACCAGAGTGTGCACATCCACTCTGTCCTCTAGGAAGCAGCCTGGCATAATTCAAAGCCCAAGACTCCGTGTTCCAAAAACACAGAGCATTCTTAAAACAGCAGCCCACAGTCAGGTTTATTACAGTGTACACAGCTACAATCACCAAGGAAAAACCAGGACCAGCAGATTCTGGCAGCTGCTGAGAAAGAGAGAGGAATGAATTCCTCCAGATAGCACTGTCTGAAACCTTCCCGTGATGAAATTAAAAGTGGGCCTTAAGTGATTTATTTTTTCAGTCTGTGAATCTAAACAAATGATCTCCCTTCTAGGTACATCTATCATATGATCTCCTTCACAGCTGTGAAAAAAATGCTATTAGTGCTTTCAAAGCAGTTTTATCACAGATTAAAGAAGCCTAGAAAAAAAAATTGGCAACCGGAGACAGCCATATGCCTACTTGACCTAGGACCATAAACCTGTTGTTCATTCCAGAGAGGGGATTACGGCATTACTTTTAGTAAGTTGCTTTTCATATGGAAATTTCTTTTCATAATAAAGATCTGTCTTTAATAACATCATCCTAAAAACATGCCTATTTTTTAATTCCCTGATCATGGACATATAGATTTTTATAGTGTCTGCAAGCATACATTAATGTTAATTTCACTATTCTCCTTTGTATTTTGTTAATGTCACAATCTGCTGTAAAACCTTGCCAAGTTTCTTAACTGTCATGTTAATTCCAAGACCTATTCTGCACTCTTTGACATTTCAGGACAGAACAAGGCAGTAAAAATAGATTAGAAACAGCTTATAAGTATTATAAAATCTAGAACTTTGCAGATGGTGGAATTAGGTCTGCTGAATGGAAATTTAGCAACTCTGAGCACAATAATATTAGAAAAGCCTATTCATTTCTAAGGTAAATATTTGGAAGGAGTTGCATAATGGTGGCCAGAAGAGTGTGGGGAAACTTACAAAATGCAACAAAGTTATGTTATTTTAAGCAACTTACTAGATACATGTACCATATCCTGAAGAGTTTCAGCTTTCAAAGGTTTTCTCTACCATATAAATAAGGGCACAAAGTAAGAGCTTGATTTTATTCATGGTTAGTTCAAAGATCACACAAATTATTTCACACAAAGGATTCGTCTGCATTTTCCTAAGTTAAAGCAGAGCATTACTGTACTTAGATATTAAATGACACTACCACATGCTAAGAAATTCGCACGAACAGACAGGAAATTAGACACTGTTTTCTTAAACTGATTGCTAAAGAATGCACAGTGTTTAAATGTGCACTATCCATTTCAAAGGGAAGCATTGGCTGATTTCAGGAAGTTTAAAATCAGCTCATGGAGAAGGACAAAGTTGGGTTAAATGTGTGTTTCTTCTCCCCGCCAAGGGGAAACTATTTCTTGAAAAAAAAAAAAAAGTTTCCCCTTTTTCTTTAAGGAGGACTTATTATTTCCATCATCCTTGTTAAGTTGTTGATGAATAGTTCACATCCCTTGCCAAGCCCCACCCTCTGCCTTTTTTCTAAGCTCTTTCCTCATTATTTGCTCAATCTTTTTCCCACAGCCCCGACAGTCCGTCAGGGTGGCTTAAATACAACACCGTATTAACATGGGGAAATGGCTTTCAGTTCCCAATTGATCTCCTAATACGTTATGTTGAAATGATAATTGGTACACTCCTCATTGAAAAATAAGAGAGAAAAACTACTTTTCAGTCACCACAAGGTATTATCTTAGTTCATGCATTCAGAACTAACAGATACATTAAAAAAAAAAACCCTAACCCCCCATCTGCGGGAGAGACTGCAGTCCACAATTCTTTTCAGCTGACATAATCCAGATTGATTCGTTCAGCAGATAAAATTCAGGCCACTTCTGCCCTTTATGGGAGCAACATAATACCAGTCTTTATTCAGTAACAATGTAACATAATGGGATCGGAATGTGCAAAATGACTGTTCTTAAATTACTGTGCCTCACAAGGGCCCAACACAAGCTGGGGCTTAATGTAAAAAATCATTAGGCACAGATTACTAAAGTGCTCCTGCATTAAGAAGGTCAGACGGAGGCTGTTTATGGTATTTTTCAGGACAGAAACTCTTTGCTAATATCTTGATTATGAGTGTGTTCTGGGGAGCCCATCCCAGCACCCTCAGCTCAACACTTCGGCTTCACAAGAAACCCACTGTAAACAGTGGGGAGGTGGGCAGACTTGAAAACAGGGGCCGGAGATGGGGTCAGAAGGGAGCCCATAGTCACAAACCATTTACAAAAAAGTTTGGTGCATCAAGTACTTTAAGCTCTGAGCTATTAAACTATGCTAATTTCATGATCTTCAGGGGTTGGTTATTAAAATAGATGGAAGATTTGGAAAATAAAGAAAAGCATAAAGACAGAATGAATAATAATCCCCCATCATCTTAATACCTAGAAATGACCCCAGGGCATTCTGAATGTAAATTCATCCCATCTTTTTTTTCTGTGCATTACTACATGATATGCTTTCACAAAATTTATGCTTCAAATACAGCTTTTCATTAAATGTTATAGGTACTGTCAGTATTTCTCTATGTCATTAATTATTCCTCTGCAATATAATTTTATGGTACACAGTGTTCCTTCATGTGAAGGCACCTAATTTATTTAATTTTATCCCTATTCTTGGGTATGTAGGTTTTCAAAGTTTCCACACTTATGAAAGACATACTAATTATCCCTGTAGAAAAATCTTTCCCCAGCTGTCAGATAATTTTCTTTGGATGAATTCCTAGAAATGGGATTGCTGGATGAAAGGGTATCCACCTTTTATATCCATTTGACCCATAGTTCTTTCTTGGCCTCCAGAAAGAAAGCTTGCATGCATTTGTGCCACACTGTTTATGGGAATACGTACTTCCTAGGATGGAAGCAGAATCCACTGCAGCAGCCACATCCTTTGCTGAGAGACATACCACAAAGATTTTTTGAACATTGCTTTGCATCTACTGACTTACATCATACAAGAATATCATGACCACTATTTGATTTCACACACACACAAATCCATCTCTGGGAGAAAGATTAAATTAAGTGAAGCAGTCAGTGTAAGCACTTACAAACCTAAGATGGCCTAAGAAGATTCTAGAAAAGCAAAACAGGACAAAACAGAGCAGAAAAGATTTCCCTTGAATTGAAATGATCTTTTTCAACTTGTAAGTCCAAACCTCATGCAATTTAATTTTTGCATTTGAGAGCATTGCTGGTCCCTTATCTTGTTTAAATAGAAGACTTCCAAAATTCGAATCACTGAATCACCAGGTGGCCTCTGAGATGATGCAGTTACTCTTCGGAACACTGGGCTCACGTCTGGAGTGGGGCCTGTGTTTGGTCAATGTTTGTACTAAATGAAGCAAGCACTGTGTGTGTATTCAAGGGCTGTGGGAGTGCATGCATGAGGCAGGGATTTTGTGTATGTATATATACACACACATGCACATAAATGTATTTATCTACAAAATGAGCAACACCATTGTACTTTCATCATAGAAACTCACACCTTCTGAAATATTTGCATGTGATTATCAGCCTCCACTGTCAATCATGAAGGCACAAATCCAATATTCAGACCATGTGGCCTTGAAACTTCTAATCGATAGGAACCTTTTAAAGCTGAAGCTTTAAAAAGTTATATCAAATATATATTCCATGAGAAGAAGGTTAATTGAATAATTGATTACTCAGTAACAATTAAGTGCTCTTTAGATATCTTTGGGAAATCTTGAAATATAATGGTGATAGATATTTATTAGTTTATCAGTTAGTATTGCATTATATGTTTATTTTTAGGCCCAAAGTCAATTTCTTTCATTTATACATTTTAACAACAGAGTTCCCAGGGTGAAATGCTACATATATTTTTACTACTGAACCACCAAGGAGAAAGCAGGATGGAAAGAAATCCCTGTGACCCAGGACTGCCTGCATCACAGAATGTCCCAGTATTAGGAATAGCTTCTTTGGGACAACTCTGAGGGAAGATAGTCAACAATGCCTCTCAGAAAGGGGCATACTCCAAAATGCAGTCATTTTTGCAAGGAAAGTTTGGGTGCTGGGACCACATACTGTAATCTACCCACAGGATCATGATGTATCAGTGTCATGTGGGGCTTCCTTCTGCCTACTTTCTCTTCATGTGCCCAGATCAGAGGACCCCAGAGACAACAAGCCAATAGTCATCTCCTCTGAGAAGCAGAGTGACCACATCTGTCTCTACCATTTGTTAACAAATCCCTTAGATTTGTTATCTGTGGCTTTTTCAAAGGAGGCATAGATGGAGCTTTAGGAAATCACCAATAATCAATCAAAGAGGATCCCCATCCAGGCACTCACACACATACACGCACCCCTCTGTGACAGGGTGGGGACAAGAACAAAATCTGATTCTACTCTTCAGGAAGATCAGTTCCAGTGCTCATTCTGTGGATCACATTTCTGCACATCACCTCTGGTTTTGCCCAAGAGCTTAGAGGAGCTCACCTGGTGCAAAGCTCTTACAATGATCCCCACCCAGTTGGTAAAGTTAGATTTCCCTGACACCAATGCTTCAACGTCCGTAAGAGACACACCTAAGAAATGACCGTATGGACACAAGAGACCTATTCTAAACAGAATGAAAACTGTTTACTTATGTACTTACCACAAATCAGGCCAAATGTTACCCATATATGTCTCTATATTTCTCCATTCATTCATTCAAGAAACGTGTACTGAACCTCTTCTGTGGGCTGGGCACTGTGATGTAGAGGGAACAAATGGGTGAACAGGACAGATAAGGTCTTTGCTTGGAGTTCTAAGTTGGTGGGAGAATCAGACAAAAAAAATGACAAAGAGTTTGAACACAGACAATTTTTAATAACTGCTGAAGTGAGGAACTGAGAGAGGGAAAATAGAGAGATAAGCCATTTTTGAGTGGATGGTCAGAAATTACTTCTTTGAGAACATGATATTTCAAATGAGACCTAAGGAATGAGGAGCTGACCATGCAAAGCCATTCACGCACACATGTGTGTGTGCGTGTATGTGTGTGGTGAAGGGAGAAGTTGTCACTTATTCCTGGCAGTGAGAACTGCATATTCAAAGACCCTGAGGTATCAAAGAGCTGGAAGGGTTTAATGATTAGAGACCCATGTTGTTGGTGCAGAGCCTGAGAGATCAGGTTGCCGGCAGGATAGGGACATGATTATTCCACGCTTTGTAAGCCAAGGGGACTCAGCTTTTAATTGAAAGGGGATGAAAAGGCATTGAAAGATGTTAAAAGAATATAGGGTCCTCCTATAAATGTCTTTAGAAGCTCACTCTAACTTAAGGGTATAAAATAGTTTGGAGGATGGTCTAATAGGTCATTAAAGCATAGCTCAGATAAGAGAGGCTGGTCACCCACACTGAGAAGAAGAAGATGACAGGGGAACTGTAGATTTATTTTGGAGATAGAATTGACAGGGCTTTCTGGTGAGTTGGATGGGAATACTGAAGAACGGCAACATTCAAGGATAACTCCTAGGTTTCATGTTGTGAGATATCCACGTGGAAAAGTCCAGTAGAAAATTAGAGGAGAAATTCTGGAGGAGAGAAGTGGGACTGAAGGTCTGTGTCAAGAGGCGCACAAAGGATGGTGTGGACTCTCTAAGGAAGGGTGGGAACTTCCGGAAAAAAGAATGGAGCGGAAGAGGAGAGGAGCCAGTATGGGTCCCAACCTGCCCAGGGAGGGCTAATAGGGGAAGAAAAGTCAGCAAGACAGACAGAGAAGGGAGAGCCAGGGAGGCAGAAGAAGACCCAGAGAGAGTGGCCCACGGAAGCCACAGGCCGGTGGCTTTAGCAGAGGGCTCTGTCCTCTTGGACACTGCAGTTTCCTCATGATGTCCCTGGAACAGCACTGCCCTTGGCTCCTGGACCCCCTCAGAGTGGAGAACTCTTTGAGCTAAGTCACATTCTCACCCTCAGGCAGATAAGAAGACTGAAGCCTAGCGAGGCTCGGTGGCCTCTGTCACATCTCATTGCAGCTGGAACCCATCTGGCACCAGCTCCTGGGCTCTTGATCACTCTGTTATTTATATGCTTTCTACTTTCTAGGGCATTACTGGAATCGGTCTGCCAGCTATGGCCAAGATGTGTCACTGGGAGAACTTATGAACATGTTTTGAATATCTTCTTTCTGCATTTTTAGTGTCGTCACCATCTGTATGGTATATTAGATGAACTGTTAGCCCTCGTGTCTCCCTACACTGAGAAAGGGCCAGCCACAGACTAACCGTGAATTAACTCCAGGAGAAGGAGGCTTTGTCAAGCAGACACTCTAAGGGGAAGGAAAGCCTTCAAGGTAGGTTCTAAGTTTCCAGCCAGGCCTCAAATCTCCCCTGTAATTTCCATAGTTCAAGCAGATCCCATCAAAAGCAGGCAGGCTCCCTTGAGTCAGGGACAGCACAGGCTCTCCAAGTGTGGAGCATCTAAAAACACAGACTCAGGAGCCCCAAGTCATTTCTGCCATGTCAGGGCTGAGCCCAGCTTTCTGCAGAGCCCAATAACAAGATGCTAGTCATCGCCGTCCCAGGATGGACCAGGGAGGGCAGGGAGTGTCAGAGACCAGAGAGCAGATGTGTGAGGGCACCGCTGCCGAGATGGGAATGACATCCTCTGGGTCTGCCCAGTGTGCTGCGGAGGAGCTCACTGTACTCTTCTAGTTGTGCGCACAGTGACATCGGAGAGAACCATTCTGCAAGTGTCAATGCACAGGGCATGTGGGGACGGAGCCACAGTGCGTTTCCCAGCTGGGCTGCTGTGGTGACTGTGCAGTGTGCTCCAGCAAAGGGGCTAACAAAAAGCACACCAGAGTTTTCATATTGTTTTAATGTAATTTAAAAATCCCGAATTAATTTATTTTCTTATGCTAGAAAATGGTCCAGCACTGCAATATGTGCTCAGAAGAGCAGTCTGATAAAAGTCATTAGAAAAGAATTAAACTCATCATATAAAACACAGTCATTTTATTTTAAGTAGTTCCCAACTCAGGAGACCAGGCAATCGTTCCTCTGAGTAATACCAAGGACACCTGAGAGGAGGCCCAGGGTAGGTCTGCGGAATGCTGTGTCTCCATGGGGCTGCAGCTAAGAGGTCTTGCCTCATTCTTGAACCCTTCCAAATACTTCCAGACATCAGTGAAAGTGGCATCTTTAACTGCTTGTAAGGAGACACCAAGGGCAAGGGAAAATCCTTGCTATGAGCTTCCCTTGGACGAAGCTGTGACACACTAGTTTGTATATCAAACTCTTCCCGACTTTCATGACCAGCACAATCCCACCTCCTATTCTGGACCTCCCCAGATCACTTAAGTCTCTCACCACTTATTCTGACTTTATCATTCACTGTCTTAGGCAGCTATGAGACTGAGAAGCTCTGGTTTCATGTCCCTAAGGTGCCTGCACACTCTTTCCAAGAGAACGCTGACTTCCCACTCTCCCCTGTCTGTGTCTGCCAGGTCCTGTGCCCAGCCGTATGCCCAGGCCTCAGCATGGTGTTCTTCGCACACGTGGTTATGCAGGGGGGCCACTGACTTTGAATACAACATGTAATTTCTCTTGTCCATATTCACAAATGGGGAGCACGGCCCTCTGATAAGACAGTTTAGTTAGTTGGAGCCCCTTGCCATCATCTGGCTACCCCATGCATTCAGCCACTGAGCATTCAGAAAAATAACTATACATAGCCATCAAGGATTGCTTTACTCTATATGGTAAAATAAAAAAATAGTAGACATTTTAATTCAGATGAGATTTATTTACCCAGCAACTGAGTGTTGACAGCTGCCAGTTTGAGTGTCCTGTGCAAGTCCTGACTCCCTCAATACACAGAGCTCAGTTGCAGAAATGGAGCCAGGCATCCGGAATCACCCCTCACTTGGGCACTTTGTGGAATGATGGCTCAAGGAATTTGGCAGCAGGGGCCCTGCCTCTAACCCACATTCAACAGTAAAACATTCCTGAGATTTTTATCTCTGAATTCTGCTTCAGGATAAAAATGTCAGAGCTTAGTCTTTGCTTAGCGCCTCAAGGCTGGCACAGCTGAACCGCATCAGAGGCACCTGCTTGGAGCTCAGCCTGGAGGCTGGCTCTCCAGTGCCCTGAGCCAGGTTTACCCTCACTCCGAGTACTGGACTCCTGGCCTCTCACAGAGAAAACCAAACCTCGCTAGTGCAGCAGTGACACTGTGACTGCTCACAGGAGCAAACCCCCAGCAGACACAGGAGAGGAGATGCCTGATGCCCAGGGAAGCAGAAGATCCTTTGGGGTTTCCCTTAATTTTATCACACAGCAGTGGCCATCATGGAGAAACCTTTGCAGGCAGGTAGTCCATATTTTTGTCTTGAGCTACCACAGATGCTGACTTTGCCTGTTTTTTGCCCCACCAAGCTTAATACAACCCACTGGTTTCCAGGAGTGGGTGGGGATGGGTGAACAGGGGATGGGCAGTGGGAGGAACCACACAGGGAGATGATCACACTTTTTTTTCTAAGCAGAAATGAATATTCCAGATTTTGTAACAACCCCCGAAATTGCCCGCCCAAGCACTGGATGACCATGGTGCCCCATGGCCATGACTGTTGGTTGCCCCCAGGGAGGGGCAGGCTCCCTGCCCTCTGGACCCCTCACAGCCAGGCTCCCGCCCTTGTCTGACACCTGCTGCCAGGTAGCCTTCTCATCATGCCTGCTTGTTTCAAACGTGCTGTTGGCCACAGGGACGGGGGAGTTCTTGAGACATTTAATTAGCTGAGAATTTCAAACTCTCCAATGGCTTGCCTGGGAGAACCACACAGCTACTGAACAGCTCCTGAAATAGGAAGGCTGCAATTGCCTGAAGGCAGCATCGGAGCACTTGGGAGGAGTTCGGGTTCTGATGTGGGCAAAAGTTCTCAGTTCCTGCAAACTCCAGAGAGGAGCTGCAGCCTCGGCCTCTGCAGACTTCCTGTGTGGGCCAGGTCCTGGGGATGCTGTGTAATGAGCCATGCAGCCCGGCCGGGATACCTACTGATGGGAGGTCCCTGGAGAAATGGAGAGCCAAGCCGCCTAGAGAGCCACCCCCATCAAACTCTGTCACTTGTCCTAGATATTCCACTTTTTCCAGAGAACATGGAAACCTGGATTTGTAAGTAAATATTTCACAGTTTTAGACTGTTTACAACTAATTGAAGAGTAAAGTGTAAATATCACATGTGCCAAGCAAAACATATTTGTGGGTTGGATTCAGCCCCTGGGCAGCCCCCCCCTTGAAGTCCCATTATCCTACCTGGGCCGCTTGGAGGGCCTCACCTCGCCCTACATACCTCTTGTCAGCTTCGCTTACCCCAAGTGGACAAGCAGCAAGGAGAAGGGGGACAATGAGTCCAGGGGCAGCGTGTGGGCTGTGGACCAGCAGCATGAGCATTAACCAGGAGCAGAAGAGAAAGTGGAATCTTGGTCCCTTCTCAGACCTTGTGAACCAGAGTTTGCATTATCACAGGATCCATGGTAATTCATTTGAGCCCTAGATTTTGAGATACATTTGTCTAAGGCTAAGTAAGAGAAATGGGTTAAAAATGATTGAAAACGTCTCTTTCCTCCAGAAGACACAGATGCCTAGATGCAGAACCTTCCCTAACGTTAAATCTTTTCTACTCACCCTTACTAGACCAGGAAGAGTCACCAGAGCTATGAGGACCTCAGTCTTGGAGAAGAAACTGGCCCCAGGAGGGAGGCAGAAACTGCCAGAATAACAGCTGTCCCCGCTCCCACCCTGGCTTCCACCACTGCAGAATATTTTACATCCATGGAGAGCTGACCTCCAAGCCCATGTCCCAGATAAAGGTCAAGCAGGCAGAATGATGCCCCT
The DNA here is from genome assembly GCF_040802235.1 of Manis javanica. Lineage (NCBI taxonomy): Eukaryota > Metazoa > Chordata > Mammalia > Pholidota > Manidae > Manis > Manis javanica. Next base: position 23,333,207 of record NC_133172.1, read on the forward strand.
TAGCTCAAATTGCCAGGAGGAGGATCCCAGGGAAATTCTGTTTTGGAGATTAGCTTTCCATAAAACCGGAAGTTCTATGCTATTGGCTAAGACCCCAGAGAGGGCAGCAAAACAGTAAAGAGAAAACGTCTCCTGGTGAGTCACACAGAATGCTTGGGCCCCTCTGCCCCTTAGAAAGCACCTCGCAGCATCTAGGGTGCTTCAGATGATGGTAGAAAACTATGCACTTCTGTCTCGGTTTTGCTTCTCCAACATTCCCCAAATCCCCAGTCCTTGTCAGCAGAGACACATCATCTATCGATAATTACAGAATACACAGCTTTGGGGGCATTTCCCTTCCATTCACGGCATTTGCTGGTGTCAGTCTGAGCATAAATACAATTAGATTTGAGAGTTCTATTACAAAAGCCAATAAAGCGGGCCTCAGTAGAGATTCTAAAATTACTTAACTTTTCTTTAGAAAAATATTAAAACAGTATTATCCCATCAATGAGAAGAAAAGACAGGAAGATAATAAAGTTATGTTAAACCTCCCTGTATTTACTCATGTGTGAAACAGTTATGTCTGGTCACATAATTGCAATGGTTCTGAGAAATATTTCATATTTTATAATGAACATTAAAAGAGTTTGTGGATCATTACTTTATATGAGTTCCAAAGTTATTACATAAAACCCAATAGGAATGGTTATAAATTATTGGATCCTCCGGCCTGGCCTTGGTAAACATAACATGAAGACTGAGACACTTTAGCAGATAAGATTCATGAGAAGAGGTAAAATTCTCCCTGAATTTAAGGGGAAGAGCAGACTAGACTACTTGTAACCAGTTCTTCACATTTTTGTTTCTGTTTCAAAGAAATTCTATTGAACCCCTAGCTTAAGCCACATGCACAAAAAGCTTCCATTAGAACAAAAGAGAACTCGCTTTCAGACACGGCCCTCATTTTCCAATCTTTCATTATCCTATCTTTGGCCTTAAAGTCACTGAAAAATTCTTGAACTTTTCAACACAGCATGGGTTTAAAATACTGTACTTAGCAGGCTCGTATGATCACCAACAATTATTTGTTTTCAAAAGAAGCTCCTGTCTTTGAAATCTGAAAATACAGCTTCTTTGCAGAAACCAGAGAGTTGATAACATTCTGAGGAAATTTTTTTAGGTGTGCAAAACAGGCTGGCAGGCAGCATTTTAATTAACAATGGTCATCTGTGAATCACAGTTTAGAGTAAAATGGGTGTTATTCTATTTACTCCAGTATCCTCTTTTTCTTTCTTTTTAACCAGAGCATTCTACTTTGTTTAGAAATCATACCTGCCACTTTGTTTGGCCCCAGCTTCTGCTTGGTGACAGTTAAGTATCAAAATAAGAGCAGCTGGGTGAAAAAGTTAGTGTCAGAAAGGTGAAGTCAATCCCCATGTCAGCACCTGAGAGGTATGTCACCAAACTGGCCCCTTGGGGGTGCTGCGAAGTGAGGGGCTGAAGCTCACAGGGCAAGCTTCCATCCACTCCCAGCTCCAAGAGACACTGACACTCCCTCCCGGGGGGCAGGAGCAATACTGTCTTCTGCACTCTCAGTAGGACGGTGGATGCTGGCCTTCCCAGCCTCCTGCGTGACACCCGCCAGGGGCCCATACCTGCCAGCTCCCCACCCTTCCCAGGGCTCCTCCCTTTATATGGGCAGCTGTTAGTGAGGCTTTCTCAGCAAACAGATGTCTTTCGGATAATTTAAAGCTCTGAGTTGAAGGCCAGATTCTGCCTGTACTTTGAATTATGTCTGCCTTGATCATTATGCAGTCATTCACATATATTTTAGACATCAATATTGTCTAGAAATATTCTCGAGTTCTCAATGCTATTTATATGCTTCGATTCTTGCCTTTGCTTCCTCTCTGAATGTATGCTCCAGCTTCCCAGAGTCACTGAGTGCCTACACATCATTTTAATAAGTATTTTTATTGGAGAGGGGCTTGCTATTTTATCCCAAATGATTTCTCTCTGAATTGAAGAGAACCCAACATTTTTTGGAAGTCTTCCACCTTTGCAACCTGTTTGAATGGAGAATTTACCGGTTGCAGTATTGTTTAAGATGGAACAATGTCATGCTTTGCCTCTTTCTGTAGACAGCAAGTTTTACCAGCAACAAAAGAAAGATTGTGGAGGTTCCGATTTACAACATGGGTGGAAAAAAAAAATCCCTCCTTGTTTATTTACAGAAATGCTAATACAGCTAAAATCTGAGATTTTGGTAGAATATAAATCCACAGGTGAAAAAAAATTCCAACAAGTGTGAAAATTTAAAAAACGCAGATATTTTCGGGACTTAAAGAGCAACATTGAGAGAGTGGAAATCTTGCAGCAATGTTCCAACACATTTAGTATTAGGCCAAGTTTACAGATATCTTTATGGGACCCTCAGAACACAACATCATAAGCCCAGCCCAGCCAATTAGATTGAATGACTATGCTCTTACTTGAAAATGGGGTCAGGGCTCTAGTCCCTAAAACTCATCTATAGATCATCTTGTCCTTGTGCGTAGATCGTCCTTTGAAGTATTTTTGCAATAGCCTCTAGGTGGTGCTGACACTGCATAGCTTTGGCTTTTCGGCACAATGAAAACATTAATTTGCTATGAGATAATTTTTGACGTAAATGTAAAATGGTGCCCATTCGAACTCAGTAATGAAGCATGGTGCATTTCTGCAGCTCCTAATTTGACTAGTTAAATGACTCCATTACGTGTCTAACAGACAGAAGCAAATAATTTCTGGTCAGTTGATGTTCACTTATCCGTATCATTTTGCCCTGAAAATAAAGTCTCTAATCTACAATTCCTTTGTCTTAGTTTTTTTTTTTTTTGGTTCAGATTATAAAAGCAAATAAACTTAAATAATTCAGATTAAGCCAGTACAAACACAATCACAGCGTCAGAGCACACGTACAGATTAAATATTCGTAACAGGGGAGGCGGTCAAGCAGACAGCCCCTCCTCAGTGACTCCAACCTTTGCCCCTGTCACTAGGTCTAGAGGGTTTGGCGTTTCAAAACAGCAAGTGTCCATCTTCCAAGTCCATTGTCTTTCTGTGACCAAAAAGGGACTGCTGCTAGCTCTCTTCCCTTTTTCACTTTGCCACGTAACTTTGAGGATGTTTGGAAAATTTTCAGCAGGATGCATCTCAGTATAACAAAAAAAATGCTGCTTTAATAAATATCAAGTGATGAATAATTTTGCCCAAAGGGGGAAAAATGGTTAATATTGAATCTTAATGTTCCTCATCTAAATGCTTTTTTCTTCCTGCTAAAAACAAGTTTAGAATTAAAGCGTATCAGTTTACACATATTGCATGCATATTAGTGAGACACAGCTGTGTATGTCCCCCTCTTAAGAGCCATATGATTAAGTTATGGGATATCATATAATCCAAACTCTTTTTCTATTGGTCACCTTTCACAGACAAAAGCTTTTTAGTTTTAGGTCTATTAAATGACAGAATGTCCGATTCTGTAAATGTGCAAGTAATTATTATGAAGCACCTGTGTCTCTTATTTTCGCTTACAAAGTCCATCTATAAATTGCTTTTGGAACGGCGCTCAGAGGCTGACACAGGACTGCTCTCCCCGTCTGGGGAAGCTGTCTGCTGCTCAGTGAGGTGAATCAAGATTCTGGGTCCCAGGTCTCCGGATCTTGGTGAACTATAGAATTACAAGCCCCATCCCATGCCTCTGAGGCAAGGGACCTTGGGCTTTTTTTGTGGAGAAACAGCAGCAGGAGGTGAAGAAAAAAAAATCCCCAAAGTTTAGAGGGACCCCCGCCTATCTGCTTTTCACTGCTGTGCCTGTGTACTACCATCAACCCGTCTGCACCAAGCAATCAGTTTTTTTTAAGACAACATTTGAACCAAAAGAACCAGTTTAAGTGATCTTCATTTTTCCCCAACGTAACATGCTATTTAACTCAATTAAATGCAGTTTTAAAAAACTGGCTCAAATGTGTATATACACTGCCATTATTAAGCTTTTAAAATTTCAAGTCCCTCTGTGTGTGCAAATTTCAACCATTTGCATGACAAGGGACACAGGATCCAGAAGCATGCCTTCTGATGTGAAACAGTGACAGAAGGGCTAGATGACTCACACCTACTTTGTTGAAATTTTTGACTGATGTTTCTGCAACTTGATCTAGGCAAGTGGCCCTCCTCCAAGAGGCCAGTAGCTTGCCCTGGAGGGAATGGACTTCACAGCTCTGCTTCTCCTGCCAAATGGGACCCAGGATAGCCATCAGCACCACGCTCTTTGGTGTTATGTAGGTCGAGCAGCCTGTGGGTTTACAGGAAGAATTTGGCCTTTTGATATGGTGTAGAATTTATAACCTGAGAGTGATGTTTCAATGTGCAGATCTGGGTTGTGTGTGCTAGAAGAGGAAATGAGGTCAAGCTAGGAGAGAACAGTGTATCTAAGAGGTTTCCACAGGTCCTCAGCTCAGGAGTGCAAAGCCCTTCCCTGTGGCCACCCCCTTTACTGGGCACCTGCTGGTAGAAGCCTCTGACAGCTACTGGGTATGCATATTCCACAGGGCAGCCCCTTAATCTGTGTTCTGGGGACAGAGGCATAAAAGGAAGCAAATTTCGTGAAGGTGAATCCACAATAGCCTGAAGGCGAGAGAGTCACCAGGCTGAACCTGATTTCAGAGGAAAGATTTCCAAAATGACACGTGGGAAACTTTACGTCTGCCTGAAGCCCGTTGCAGGAGCCCAGTTCCTCTGTACTGGTTGTGGGGAGAAGCTCAGGACTTCACGCTTCCCTGAGAATAGCTGAGGGCATCAAAAACAGTTTAACTATCAAAGAGACAGCACTCCCTGCCCCCAGTTAAAAGTTGGTGACGCTCTATCAGCCCATGGGAAAGGAAGTGCCGACTTTTGAGTCTGGGGCTCAGCAAGGTGCTGCTGGAATTGAGTTTACAATGCTTTTTCAGAAAATGTGAGGAGACACAGAGCATAGCTCATTGGAGTAAGGGGTGATGACTGCTAAGGAAAATGAAAAATAGATATTTGCCTTCATGTCCTTAAAGGGGAGGTGAGAGCAGATGCCAGCAGCAGACAAGCATTTCCCAAGGAGAGGAAAATATTTCTGAAGGAAATCAGCATCATAGTAGAACAGGTGAGAAAGAAATTAGAATATCTAAGGACTGATAACTCCAGGACCAGATGGGAACCATCTTAGAATTTGTGCTAGAGGAGCAGGGAAACAAGGGGGATGATCAGCACATATCTTTTAAAAATACCCCGGGAAACTGGAGAAGCAGCAGTGGACGCCAGCCCTTATGCAACACCTACATTTAATAACGACTCTGAGGGAGATCGAGGAGATTAAACACCAGTAAGCTTGACTTGAGCAGTGGGGAAGATATTGGAAACACTAATCAGGGACAAAATAGGGAAAGTTATGATTTAATTAAAGATATTCAGCATGGATTCACAAAAGGGAGATCATACGTAACAAAACTAATAGAATATTTTGAAAAAGTAACAAAAAGGAATTGAAGAGGGAAACCAGGGGTATAATTTACTGGGACTTTAAGAAAGCTTTTGATGCACTGCCTCACAAAAGGCTCATCTCCGGTGGCAGGGAGTTTGGGTTTGAGCGTGGTGGGGGGTGGAGAAGAATGAAGAATTGTCTGGACGAAGGGTGCTTGGGAGCATTACCACGAAGAGATTAGGATAAAGGGAGGAGACTGACTGCTGGAATGTCCCGAGATCTGAAAATTTTTAATTAATTTCTTTAAACATAGCGCATCAGTAGCCTTGCTTAGGAAATGTGCCCAGATGTGATGAATTTCTCCTGCAGGTATAGTATCAGAGGGCAGGTGCCAGTTAATGCTACAAGGACAATAGCACTGGGAAGGATTTGTTGAAATCTGATGAATACATGACTGTTCCTAATATATGATGAGACTGTTTGTGACCAACTAGAGGGCATAGCCACTAATTGCCATACAAATAATGAACACAAATAAAGATGGAGAATATGTATATAAGGAGCCAATGCTCTACGATCTGTACAGTGCAAAAGCAGCTTCCACTGACGGCAGAGTCACACCTTCTCAGACACACACTGACACCTTCAACACCAGCATGTACACACACACACAGGCACACCTTCACATGCTACATAGGGACACTCTCAAACACACCCTGGTGCCCTGCCAAGATGCATATGTCCATGTAGCACATACCCAAGCAATACCTTCATAAACACACTTTGTGCATATATTCATGCCCATTGACAGTGTACTTACATAGTTGTGAACATGTGCACACATGCACATGCATATCCCCAAGACTGCTCTGAAACACATAGGTGGAAATGATGGGTGTAAAGGGGAGTGGGTACTATTTTCCACTGGGAAATATCGGGAGGCACATTAGGGGAAAAAAAGGCCCCCTTAGTCACTGTAATGTGACTGTAATGTAATCATAGATGCCACAGGAGTGAAAGGAGAGGCTGAGGGTCAGAGGAATCATGAGACACAAAAAGACCTTTGTTACTACAAGCCAAACCAGATCTGAATACCTTCTCTGAAATAATATCAAGGGACACAAGACTCAGGAATGATAATGGGCTGAATTCTCCAAGGGAGCACAACTCTTGTTTTTGCAGACAGAACTACAGACACAGTTCCAGGGGCCTGCAACAGACGATCTCTCAGATCTGGGACAGGCCATCCTCAGGGCTCCGACCCAAAGCCGACCCAGGGACGAGCCAGGCTGGACAAAGGCATGAGGAACTCCCCAGGTATGTCAGGTCAGTATTTGCCAGACAAACGCACCTTCATTTTTGGGAACACATGAGTGATATTTAGGGTCTGAGCAATGACTTGCATAGTTGCAAGTGCGTGTAGTTATGGGAAGCTCCATGCTGCAGGGTGGTCACCACCACCTAAATGGGAGGCAGCTGCCAACACTCGGCTCTCATCTGTCAGCATTGAAATCCCCTCCCTACTTACCAAGGTCCACAGACCTATGGAGAAGACAGAGCTATAGACACAGATGCTAGCATGTGAACATTAGAGTAAGTTGCACCTCATTTACCTTTTCCATCATTCATTAATATTAAAATGTAACTTGAATAGTATCCATTTTTAAAGGTCATTTAGGATGGACAGTTGCAAAATAAAGGATACATGTCCCCCTCATTAATAATAGCAAGAATATTGCCCTAATGGTCATCTCCTACAATGCAAAGGTGATAGAGCATTCATTCAAAAATCAGATTTTAAAAAGAAATGTCCACTATAACTTCTCTTTCCATTTTCATAATTATAACTCTGGAGATGCCCATGCCTTAAATTCAATAGTTATGAGTTAATACTCAGAGACTACAAAATAGGCATGAAAAACAAAAGGGTTGTCTTTTTTAAAAAAGAGATAACAGGATGCAATCTGCCCTGTTTTGGTATCAGAGTTTCTCTTCCAATGTGTCCCAGAGATAACTGACACGGACAAGTACATCTTGTCCAGAAAAAATTAAAATGCAGGACTCACTTTGTGCCTGTGGCTCTCCTGCCACTTTCTGGGCTTGTTTCTGCAGCTCTCACCAGCATATGATGACTTCTGCAACACTTGTGTATTTTAAGGAAAATGCATGTAACAGAGACCAAAAAAAAAAAAAAAATACTTGTCTGTAACTTAATTCCACTCCTTAATTTACCCCCAATTTTTCATCCAAAGCAAATTTGGGGAATTTTACTTTGTCTTCTAAAGCAAAAAATAATCTTGCAGCCTGGAGCCTATTCATGATGTAGGGGCCGGTTCTTAAGGGGAGCAAAGGGTTACCTCGGGGAGTTTAAATCCTGCCCCATCCCCATTGTCCACTCAAAAAGCTACTCTAAATAGACATTTGCTCTAAGTGAAGGCTCCCCCTCACACTCCCTCTTCCTCCCTCTGCACAGGGTTTTCCACAAAGTAACCCCCCTCCAGAAATCCCTGCACTGCCCCCTGACAGCACCCAAGAGTAGAATAAAGCTTTCTGAAGCAAAACAAAGGGTTAAAAGTACCTGTCAGGAATGTCTCTTGAAATCAGTCATTGAGAATCATCTGTCAGTAAGACAAAATTAATTACTACATGTAAAATGAAGAAATCAATGTAAATTAAGCACTGTATAAATGTATAAAAGTTTAGGACACCTTGATTGTTAAATAATTACCATTATATGTGCAAATTTTCAAAAGCCCCAGCAGGGACATGGCTCATGGGACACCTTCCCAAAGTTGAGTTTGGGTCTTGGGGTATCTGTCCCATGTCGTCCTCCAATTAAATTTGACTGGAACAATCTCCTGGCAAATACAGTAACTTGCAAAGTTCAGTGACATTTTAGCAGTTTTTAGCATCCAAGGCAGGTAGGAAGGACACAACCTCAGTTGAGAGGTTCATCTAGTGAACTCAGCAGAGGAGCACCCGCTGCCGTGGAGTCTCCAGGAACTTAGGAATTATCATGCTGCCCACTGCCAGGATTTTATTAATTTACGCAAAGCTGGTTTTATTGACAAGATCAAATCAGTCATTACAAATATTTTAAACATGGTCATGATTTAAGATATGACTTTTAAACTATGTTGAATTTTTAAAGTCCTACTCCACGCCACACTGGTGTTGACACAAGGGGGTAAAACAGAACCCCAAAGGTGAGGCTATTGTACATCACATGCCTCAGCGAGTCCCTCAGAGAGCTGTGCTGTCAGCTCTGCAGCCTCACCTCTTTCACTGGGTGAGCCTGGGAAAGTGGCCCAGGTTACTGACACTGTCAACACAGAAGGACTCAAAGAAGCCATTTGCCAACCAATCCACCTCACCTTCACACAAACCCTTTGCACCATCTCCTCAAATCCAACTTGAACATTCCACTGCCCACGTGCTCTCCTTCCTCAGCAGGTTGTAACCTCTTTCTAGAGCTGGAAAAACTACAGGCACTTCTCATCATCAGGCTTTCCTCCTGGGACTGCAGGCCCCACTCTGCTCCCTTTCCCAGGCCTTGAGTTTTTCTCGTCTCCTTGACCTTTCACCTTCTAACCACCTAACACCTGTCAGTTTCCTTCAAAGCCTAAGGAGCATTTCCTCCTCCATTTGCTGGTTCTGCCAGTGAGTCCATCACTAGAACTCAGCTGTCAGGGAGGTAGAGGACAGGCTGTCAGCCCTCAGGGGACGATCAAGCAGAAGAACTTTCTCACACCAACACCATGGCTGAAATGGACCCCAAGTGTCCTCCAAGTGTACTCTGCAAAAACTAAAATACAAAAATAAAAAATTTACAATATACAATTTGTAAAATTAAGTAGCTGAAGATTACTTAGGAAAAGATGATTTGCATTGCAAACGAACTTTCTGATTTATAGAGTCACCACGGGGTTCCTTACATGAGTCAATCTAAAATAGGATTCAGCTCACAGTGCATCTAAAATAGGATTCGTTGCCAAAATTCAATATACAGAATCACATCAGCAGCAGCCCCCATCAATACAGCCATTGCAAAGGGTGAGGTACTCCAGCAAACTTCATTTTACTTGTTTCTCAAGAGGCTTTCCTGCAAGTGTGTCATTAGGTTCACCATATTGGGCTTTATTTGGCTTATTGATGTTATCCCTGGCTCTTGGCAATGGGAGTCCCCTTCCACTCACAACTAGGGGCTCTCTAAGGGCTGGCCACCTTCAGGCAGGTGTTGGGTGTCAGCCAAGAGAAGCTGCCCAAGGCCATCTGATATTTGATGGGAAGTGACTGCCCATCTGAGGAGTAAATTCAAGGCTTAAAATTAAGTTAAAGAGCATATAAGTATTCCATTAATTGATGCACTAATTCCATCTCTGTTAATCTGTCCTAGAGAAATAATCTAAAGTATGGGGGTACAGAGGGATTGGGAAAGGCTGCCTTTATTCCCAATGATATTTCCTGCATTATATTTGTAATAATGAAAAACGGAAAACCTAAGTATTCAACAATAGGAGAAATAACTATAAAATCCCAAATAGGATATTTTATTATCACCAGAAATTTGTACACATAATGAGTTTTAATAATATGAGAAAATGTTCATATTACACACATATATATATATTACATGCAAAATCATATGTACAATTCTATAAAAGATAGGCATAGGAAAAAACCTGAGATAAAATAAACCCAGCCCTGTGGCAGTCTTTATGTAATGAGAAATGGCTAGGAGATTTTTCTCCTATTTTTTTAATAATCAGAAATGAGAAAGGCAAAAGTTGCTTTGATTTCAGGAAAACACAGATGACTTCTTTTTTAAAAAGGACAACATATTGGGTTAAAGCAGTGAATTAAAACCAAGCTTCAATTAACTTTGATATTGTTAAAAAGTAAACTGTTGGAACCAAGATGGCGACGTGAGTAGGGCAGCAGAAATCTCCTCCCAAAACCATATATATTTTTGAAAATACAACACATACAACTCTTCCTAAAAGAGAGACCAGAAGACACAGGACAACAGCCAGACCACATCCACACTTGCAAGAACCCAGCGCCTCGTGAAAAGGGTAAAATATAAGCCGCAGCCCGGCGGGACCCGAGCGCCCCTCCCCCCAGCTCCTGGCAGATTGGGGAGGGAGAGGGAGCCCAGGACTGCTGAACACCCAGCCCTGGCCATCCACACTGAGAATGCAGACACAGAGTGTGTGAGGTGCTGGACACCAGGGAAACGGGACAGTAAGACCTGTGAGCAGATCCTGCAGCCGGCGCCCCTGGGACAAAGAAAAGCAAGTGCTTTTTAAAAGTCTTAAAGGAACGGGGACCCCACAGCTGGATGGACACTCCCAGGACACTTAGCCCAGCAGCTGGGAATCCCGGGGAACTCTGGGTACCCTAACCCCTGGGCGGCAGCACAGCTCGGAGGCCCCTCACGGAGATAAACAGCCTTCTGCTCCATATTGGAGAAGGCCACGCCCACAGCAACAGCAGAGCTCCACGGCCGCTGGGCAAGAATTAGAAACCCCGCCTGCATGCAGTTGCCCAGCATAAGCCACTAGGGGTTGCCGTTCTCCCAGGAGAGAAAGGCCACAAACCAGCAAGAAGGGACCTTCTCTTAGCCAACACACACAACAGCTCCCCACAAATACCTCTATCGCCATGAAAAGGCAGAAGAATTTGATACAGACCAAGATCACAGAGGCAAACCCTAAGAAGGAGATAGACCTAACCAATCTCCCTGAAAAAGAATTAAAAATAAAGCTCATAACCATGCTGATAGAGCTGCAGAGAAATATGCAAGAGCTAAGGGATAATGTCCAGAAGGAGATTACAGAAATGAAACAATCTCTGCAAGGATTTATAAGCAGAATGGATAAGATGCAAGAGGCCATTGATGGAATAGAAACCAGAGAATAGGAATGCATCAAAACTGATGCAGAGAGACAGAAAAGGATCTCCAGGAATGAAAAAATATTAAGAGAACTGTGTGACCAATCCAAAAGGAACAATATCCGCAGTATAGGGGTACCAGAGGAAGAAGAGAGAGAAAAAGGGATAAAAAGTGAATTTGAAGAAATAATTGCTTAAAACTTCCTCAAACTGGGGTAGGAAATAATCAGTCAGACCACAGAAGTGCACAGAATCCCCAACAGAAAGGACCCAAGGAGGACAACACCCAGACACATAATAATTAAAATGACAAAGATCAAGGACAAGAACAGAGTTTTAAAAGCAGCTAGAGAGAGGAAAAAGGTCACCTACCCATCAGGCTATCATCAGACTTCTCAACAGAAACATTACAGGCCAGAAGAGAATGGCATGATATATTTAATGCAATGAAAGAGAAGGGCCTTGAACCAAGAATACTGTATCCAGCATGATTATCATTTAAATATGAAGGAGGGATTAAACAATTCCCAAACAAGCAAAAGTTGATGGAATTTGCCTCCCACAAACCACCTCTAGAGGGACTTTTTAGAGGGACTGCTCTAGATGGGAGCACTCCTAAACTAAACAGATGTCACCAGAGAAAATAAAATCACAGCAAAGAAAGCAGACCAAGCAATACTAACTAAAGGCAAAAAATAAGATCAACTACCCACAAAAGCAGTTAAAGGAAACACAAAAATGCACAGAATAAAACAACCAACATATAAAGAACAGAGGAGGAGGAATAAGAAGGGAGAAAAAGAAAGAATCACCAGACAGTGTTTAAAATAGCTCAATAAGCGAGTTAAGTTAGACAGTAAGATACTAAAGAAGATAACCTTGAACCTCTGGTAACCATGAATCTAAAGCCTGCAATGGCAATAAGTACATATCTTTCAATAATCACCCTAAATGTAAATGGACTGAATGCACCAATCAAAAGACACAGAGTAATAGAATGGATAAAAAAGCAAGACCCATTTCTATGCTGCTTACAAGAGACTCACCTCAAACCCAAAGACATGCACAGACTAAAAGCCAAGGGATGGAAAAAGATATTTCATGCAAAGAACACGGAGAAAAAAGCAGGTGTTGCAGTAGTATCAGACAAAATAGACTTTAAAACAAAGAAAGTAACAAAAGATAAAGAAGGACATTACATAATGATAAAGGGCTTAGTCCAACAAGAGGATATAACCATTATAAATATATATGCACCCAATACAGGAGCACCAACATATGTGAAACAAATACTAACAGAACTAAAGGAGGAAAGAGAATGCAATGCATTCATTTTAGGAGACTTCAACACACCACTTACTCCAAAGGACAGATCCACCGGACAGAAAATAAGTAAGGACACAGAGGCACTGAACAACACACTAGAACAGATGGACCTAATAGACATCTATAGAAAAGCCACTATTTACAATAGCCAAGAAATGGAAGCAACCTAAGTGTCCATCAGTAGATGAATGGACAAAGAAAATGTGGTACATAATCACAATGGAATATTATTCAGCCATAAGAAGAAAACAAATCCTACCATTTGCAACAATATGGATGGAACTAGAGGGTATAAATAAGCCAGGTGGAGAAAGACAAACACTAAATGATTTAACTCATATGTGGAGTATAGGAACAAAGAAAGACTGAAGGAACGAAACAGCAGCAGAATCACAGAACCTAAGAATGGACTAACAGATACCAAAGGGAAAGGGACTGGGGAGAATGGGAGGGAAGGGAGGGATAAGGGGGGATGGAAAAGAAAGGGGGTATTACAATTAGCATGTATAATGTGGGGGGGTGCATGGGGAGGGCTGTGCAACACAGAGAAGACAAGTAGTGATTCTACAGCATCTTACTACATTGATGGACAGTACTGTAATGGGGTTTGTGGGGGGGACTTGGTGAAGGGGGGGACCCTAGTAAACATAATGTTCTTCACATAATTGTAGATTAATGACAACAAAAGAAAAAAAGAAAAAAAGAGTAAACTGTCTATTAATGTCAGAGATTTTAGCTCACTCACACCACAAAATTATTTATTAAAATATTTTATACTTTAAAGGTCATTAAGTCCCTAAGTGAGAGGCCCTAGGTGCCTGTGCAGTGGTAACTAACCCAGACTGAAGCCAGCTGAGGAGCTACACATGTGTTGTGGTCTCACAGGGCAGTAAAATTTCAGTGACTCTGCTTCCATGTCCCTGATAGGGTCCTGGTGCTCAGCCCACACAGGAAGAGTATGCCCTCAGCTCTGTCACTGCCACATGGCCTCGCATAGGATCTACTAAAGCAATATCTCAGCCAATGGTGAGTAAGAAATCTGGGTCATTTGGGTATACCCCCTGCTCTCCATGAAACGCTAGGCTTGCCCAGAATCACAACCTACTCGGCCATTTCTCTGTGTTCCCACATGGAGGGCCTGCACAGTGATGGAGATTCAGGTGCCACTGAGGTCAGCAAGCCTCCCTGCCATGCAGGCTGGTAGGGGTGAGCAGCTAGGAAGCTCTTGGGCTGAGAACAAAGACAGATGGGGTTTGCATCTTGGCCCTGACTTTTACTAGGAATAAACTTATTATGCCTCAATTTATTTGTCAATCCTTAGAATTGGGGGGGTGGGGGAAATCATCTTATTCCCCAGGGATTTGAGTGTGCTGACTCAGAGGTAAAGCAATAAGCCTTCTTTTAAAGGCTGAAACAGTGATGATTGCCAAATAGGGGAAAAAAAAAACAACAACTGAAGTTCAGTTAATTAAGATGTTATTTTACTTCCACTTCTGGCTACTGCATAAATGCTTGTGTCAAATCAACCATCCTATCGAGAACCACTAGAAAAACTGCATCAAAACATATGTGTTTGTGTGTAAATTATTTTAAGGTATAAGAGAGTTATGAAAGAGGCCAGGACTTCAGGAGCAGCGACTCTAACAAGACGGGAGCGGGATGAGCTGAGCCCAGTTTTGGCTTCACTTTTCCCCTTGAGGCAGATGTGAATTTACATGTGGCAGCTGAGATGCTGGGAAGCTAAGCAGAGCTTTCCACAACCCAAGGAATCAAGAAGACAAAAATTAGAATTTAGGGCCTAGCAAGATAGAAGGTCCCTGTAAAAACCCTACACTTTCAGTTATCTCCCCTACAGGGACACACTTAGGAGTCAGAGCAGACAGAATAAACAAACCTTTGAAATGTGCTCAATTTCTGAGTGGTTTAAGGTTATCTGCTCCAAGCCTAAAGGCCTACTGGAAACAAAAGAAAATCCTCCCTAGAGGGATGGAACGTCATCTACAGCTGTGCTGCCCAATACGGTAGCCACTAGCCACAAGTTATTAAGCACTTGGGATATGACTTTATCAGAATTGAGATGTGCTGTGAGTGTAAAATATTCAGTAGATTTCCAAGACTTAGTGCAAAGAAATGTGTAAAAATTAATAATTGTTATATTGGTTACATGTTGAAATGATAGTATTTTGAACATATTATCTTAAATGAAATATATTATTAAAATTAATTCACTTATTTCTTTGTACTTCTTTCATGTAGCTCCTACAAGGTTTTGAATTATGTATATGGTTTCCATTATATTCCTAGTTGGCAGTGCTACTCAATATACATAAGAGCAAATGAACAAAACAAGGATAAAATATGAGACAACAGGTAATAGAAACAGACCCACAGAAGACCCAGATATTGAGTGAAAGACTTGCAGATGCTGAAGTAACTACAACTAATATATTCAAGAAAATAGATAACAAGGTAGAGAATTTTGGCATAAAATTAGAATCTATAAAGGGAATCAACTGAAAACTCTAGAATTAAAGTATCTGAAGTTAAAAACTAGATAGTTTTGACACACTGGAAGAATTAGTTGACTGGAAGAAGATCCCATTTGCTGAGTACAGCAATGTGTGCCCTGCTCTTGACCCGAAAGGTAAATTTTGTATTTGTACTAATCTGGCCCACGGCTACCTTCTTGTTCCCTCAGGATTCTGCAAGATCTCCATCCTGGAGAGTCAGAGGACCAAGCAGCACTGGTTGTTACCATTCCAAAATCTTCATGGCAGATGTAGCAGACATACTAAAACAGAGCAAACATCCAGGTCAGCATCTAGGCATTAGACAGGGTCAGGACTGTCCAGGGCTTTCTAGCCTCCCATCAAGACTCACCTTGGAATTTCTCAGAGGTCAGGAGCATTGTCTACACAAGAGCCCTATAATCAGCACAAGGGTGTTTAACTACGCATTCAGGGAAGAGCCTGCAGGGCTAGTTTTTGCTGCTTCCGGGTGGTCTATGAAGAATCCACCCCAGTGTTTATATTGTGCTGTTATGTCCTAAACATCGAGCAGAAGAGCAAAAGACAGTGAAGAGAGAGACCATTTATTCTGTCTACATAACCCTGGCCCTGTACAAAGTCTTTGGAAATACCTTGCTTTTTTGTGTAACCATCACCCCAGAAAGATGCAGCCTTCCTCAGAACAGCAGCAAGAGAGGCCACACGCTTCATCAATTTTTATGTACCAGACGGGTTACTGTAAGTGGAAAACCAATAAACTCCACTCTGACCAAGGATCTAAAAGAGGACAGGGGAGGGGCTGTGCTTCTAGAAAAAGAGATTTAGGTTTATATTCTAATAAGAGGTTCTTGATAATCAAATGTAGCAGGACAGGATGTTAAAACACTTCAGACGGAAGCTCCAAAAGGCTACCCACAAAACCAAAGAGACGAACTCTTGCTTTATCCAAAGTGAGATCCTGGAGTGGCAAACAAGCTTGTACAACCCCCATTGCCAACGCCTAACTTGACTGCTGCGCAGTACAGGAGTTCTTTCCTTCATGGGGAGACAAGGGGTGGTTCCCCACTTCAAGCTGAGTGAAAGTGAGCCTGCCCCATGTCCCTTGGCATCAGTGGGACATGAGGCCATTGCAGGGCCCAGCTTAGAAAAGTCAAAAGGCTGGTGGCTGCTCTGGTGGAAGGAGCTATGTGGGAGAAGAACACCTCCACTACTGGGAATTTGGGGAACAAATGAGAGGTGTTTGCTGAGGTCCAGATGCGTGCCACTGGGGAAGAGGATCCCTGCATAAAATCACTGCAAAAGCCTTTGCCCAAGGCTCCCGGAAGGACAAAACAACCTCAGCAGGAAGAGACCGGATGCTCACTACGGAATGCAGTACCTGAGGGGCTAGAAGCCAGATGCCAGCCAGAGGGAACATTCTTAAACCATAGGTGACAGAAACTTGGAAATATGGGAGGGCCTGCAAAGAACTCCAGAAGGCACTCAGCCCAGGAGAAAAACACTCACTATGGCCATGTTGCCAACCCTGACTTCTAAATGTCACCCTAAGTGGAAGAACTAACCACACAAAATGGGCTTAAACAAGGAGAAAGAATAATGTTCTGTGCCTCCACTCTGTGAACTTTCCTCTTTAAATAGAGATGATAAAGACATTGTTTGTTAGTTGGTCAAGAGAAGAAGCAAGTTCCTTGAGGAACATGCGGAATCGTCACCCTTTAGGAAGCAGCACCTCGGACCCTTCCATTCTACCCATGAGGAGACAGAGACCAGTGAGGAGGCAGCCGGCACTCAAGCACTGCGGAGCTCCGGCAGCCATCTGGCCCCACTCCCGCCACAGAGAAGACGGCTGCCCGTCAAGGAATCCGCAGACACGGCTGAGACTCGCTCACCCTCTCTGCCTGTGTGCGACCCAGATTGTCTCATTTCCTTTATTGCTAAAATACTGGTGGCCAAGCCCAGGTAAGAAAAGCCAGCTCCTATTCGGGTGGCCATTTTTGATGGCTGGCCACCACTTGGAAACAGGTGACCCCACGGAGCAAAATTCCAAAGGCCAGAGATACCTGGATGAGAAAGTGCACTTCAGCTGATCTTGTTCTTGACACCTTCTCTCAGGAGACCCTTCTGGGGATATGTCACAGCTACTGGCACCTTGTGCAGAGCACAAGCAGCCCACAAAAGGGCTGCACCCATCATCTGGGTCGCCCAGAGTGAGCCTGAAGCTGCCAGCTCAGAAAGCACCACATGGCAGGGAGCTGGGTTTCCAGCAGGCAGAAGAGGAGGTGAGCTCTCTCCACAGCATCCTGCTGTGCTTGGAAACCCCATCCAAGAGGCAGCGTATGGATCTGCTGTCATGTCATGAAACGGTAATGGGAGGCAGTCCGGAGCTCCTCTTTACGCAGCCACCAACGGATGCCATCCGCAAGGAGGCAGCTGCTCCTCCAATCTGCCTGCTTTTTCTAGTCAACACTCTCTTTGGAGACCAAGGACACCCTCAGCCGCACCTAGGAGTGCCCACCGCCTTCAGGGAACTGTCTGCATTCAGTGGTCCTCCTTGCTCACAGCCAGAGTGCCTGGGAGCTGAGAGTGCATCCGGAGCAGAACAAGAGGGCGACTCGCAAGAAGGCAGCTCCAGGCGCAGGCAGGGAGCCATTTTGGAGAGCGGTTGTCCCGGTGCCCAGTTCTGTGAAATACACACTCTCCCTCTTTGTTAAGATAATAACAAACACAAAGCAACAAAAGCAGCAATAACAAAATCCAGATAAATGATGAGCTCCAACAGGAGCAGGATGGGACTGTCGCCTTGCAGATACCTGCTCACCAGCGCAGAGGGCCTGTGCCAGTGCTGAGCCATCTCCAGCACATGCCATATGCCTGTTTCTTTACTTAGCCTTGTTTGGGGTGGGAATCCTTCAGAGAATGGAAGGTCCTCGCGCATTTGGCAAACTAGACAAGGACACCAGCTGAATGTACACAAGGATGATGTGCCCCTGAATTCACTCACTCACACACGTGCACACGCACGCACACACACACACACACATACACACACACGCACACACTGTGTTCTTCTCACCCAGACTCTTACCTCCTTACTCATCAGTTGCTTTTTGTGTGAATAGCAACCAAATCAAAGTAGGCTCAGTGCTAGGAAAATGGAGCAAATTAAGACTGACTTAGTCACATTTTCAGTGGAATCGTCTAGCTGAGATTGAGGCCACGAGTTCAGGCAGACGCAAATGCACCCAGGTAGAGCAAACACATTTCTGACTGGCCTAGAAAGGGCTTTGGCAGCAAGAGGCAACGAGCTGCACTCCCAGGATGGGAAGCCTGTCCCCTTGCTGGTTGGATTGTTTGAGTTTGTACCTCAGCCTGACTTGGGCCCTGGCATTGTTCACACATGAATATGCAAGATCCACTAGCATTAAGTGGAGGGGATCATCACAGGACAAATACAAACCAACAGGAAATCAATGGTGTTTTACCATCTCAGGGATTTCCATCATGCTGGTTGTCAGCAGGAAGCTGCCCACTGGCGGCTGCCCTGGTGTGCGGGAGACACTTGCTGGCAAATGCCTCCTGGGTGCCTGAGAAGGGCTGCCCTACCCAGGGCCCTGGCTAACACCATGATGGTGGGGGGCGGCCTCAAGAAGCCATGCCCCCTCTTGCCTGGGAAATGAGGGGACTGAAAACATGGCAAGAATCTCTCAAGGATAATCATTTTTCCTGACTGGTATCTTAAGCTTGTCAAGTTCTTAGCCAGAGCTTTCCAAGGAGAGTTTGGAAGAAGCATATGGTGCTCGCCCAGTCCATATGACTGGCTGAGCGTCGACCACTACTGTTGATACAATATATCACTTTTTTCTCAATATTATGACAGCGTTTGTCAATGAAAATTAAATTACTGTCAAACTTATCCTGCTAACTTACGGCGCAACCATCAGAGAGAGCCAGCACCGCGCCTTAAGCCAATGGGACCTCATCTTTATGCTCAACCAAGATGTGGGAGAGAAAGACATTTGGGAGTCTAATGCTACTAGGGGTGGACTGCCAAGCTAGCACAGGATGAAACAGAATCTACCTTCCTGCAGCCCCGGCTCCTGGAAGGGGTCCGTGGCAGGGTGGGGGCCAGGGAGTGTCAGCATGGGGCACATGAGCAGGATGGCAATAGCACCACGGGTTATATGCATGTGCTGGTTATAAGGGAGAAAAAGGTTACTTCTTTAAAATCTAAGATCCTCTGGTATGTCTAAAGTCTAAGAGGGACAAACTGAAGCAATCATATGGCAACATTTAAAAGGTAGATTGTATCTGAACTAATATCAGCTCCTTCCACACCTCTGAACTACTTCAGGTTTCATTCCAGTATCTAAGTTTGAAAACTTTCTTATTGTATTTCCCACTAAGGAAGTGGATTAATTATGACATTTTTAAAGTTTCCAAAAATTCATCATTAAAATTGTCTATCTCCTTGATCACCTTATTGGAAAGTATTTGCAAGCAAAAGGCCAGCTGGCAGAACAGTGGCATCGGCGGTATTGTGGGCCCTGCAGGAGTCACAGAGCCTGCGACATAATGGGCTGTCCTCATTGCTAAAGCTCTCTTCCTGCTCCCTGCCCCCACCCCACTCCCCACACCCTTGCATTCGATCTGCCCCATCATCTAAAGAGAACACCTTGGGAATGAGACAAACTGATGGAGTCAGTTTGGGATTTTAAGTCGGGTATTTTTTCTCTGTACCTTTCAAGAACAGAATCGCGCACTAATTTCAGCAGGTGGTGACTTCAGCCATATCAAACTGATTGCCATGGTTAGCACTGGCCACGCTTATTGGAAGAAGTGAAGACACACAGATTTGGGCCGGGAGTGAAGACACACAGATTTGGGCCTGGGCAGGGTCTCTTGATTTTATAGAATAGTTATCTTTGTGTAAGAACATCCCAAAGTAATTCCCATAGCTAATCTAGGAAGAGGAACAGAAAATGCATTCCCAGTTTGTGTCAGAGCGCCATCATCATCTTTACTATCACAGTAAGCAATTAAAAACAAAAAAGGGGACTGTTCCCAATAAACTACTCCTCGCGGTTTAATAGTTTCAAGCCGATGCCCATTCTCTTCTCTGTAAGGTCTTCCAAGACCTTTTTCCTTGGACTCTTTCCAGAAGAGGAGCCTGTAAATGCAGTGCCCATGAGCTCTGGCATCCGGGAGGACAGGCCTCCTGGTCGTTTGGGGAGGTGGTATTTGGGGCAATGTTTTACAAGCCCGAAAGGCAAACAAAAGCACCTCTTTTTACAGGGAGTCTCCAGCTATCAGCTGAGCCCTCAAGGCTAGAAGAAATGAAATGCATCCTCTCTTGAGGAGAACTGCCCCACAGTAGGCCTTGAGTGCTCTGACAGGAGTGCTTAAGTGGAAGGGATGGATGTGTTCAACAATAGGGACACCTGTGTGGCCCTCCAAGATGCTTGGGGTGGCAGAAGAAAGCCCCCTTAAGGGCAGGCCCAGAGCTTTCCCCCCCACAGACCCCCTCACCAGTGGCCCCAGAAAATCACCCCCTGAAGAGCCAGAGTTCACTCAGGGCCAGCTGGTGCATTGAGCGGAACCTACTCTTTATTTATTAAATAAAGGTGGATACAGAACACTGATGGGCTTTTCTCCTTAACAGCAGGATCCCAATATTTGCAACCTGCTTTACCCTGCTAGGTGAAGCAGACATCAGAGAAGGATCTTAGTTCTCCTCTCAAAAGCCCAGCCTTTTGCTGGAGATGTGTCCACACTCTGGTGGGAGGGAAGAGCCTGGTCTGGAGGCTGGGCCAGCCGTGGGCTGCAGGATCTCGGTGCAGCCATGGTGAACTTCTGGCACCTGCAGTGGGAGTTCCATCCCAAAACCATTCTTCCCAACACAAAGAGGGGCAGCCTGGCAGTGTAACAAAAGCCAGTGTGGGCGGCAAGGTGACTGCACATTTCAGCTTGAGTGCACCAGTGTGGGGCTTGCACCTGATCACCAGATGCTTCAAGCAGATGGCCAGGGAGGGGAGAGCCGGCTCCTGGTTGCTTCTGCGGGGCTCCAGGAGAAAACCAATCCAGAGAGCCGGCTGGGAGTGCCGGGCTGCCCCATCCAGCCTCTGCTCCAGAAGCCCTTGTGGGGATGGAGCCTGGGGCCTCAGCTTCCAGGAGAGCCTTCCAAATACCCACCAACACAGCTCAAAAGAGGGGCTCAAACAAGGAGTGAGACTGGCCAGCAGGTATCCTTTTGTCCACAGAAGCTTTTAGGGTTTCTTCTCTGGATGGTCTTCTGGAACAGGCCAGGCCGCATCTGTTATCTGATCCAGAAGGTCTCAGTAAATGTGATTCATTTGCAAATTAATTTTTCAGCAAGTGGCTGGGTGAGCAATAAAAAGGAGCTTCCCTGTGGTGCTCAGGCCAGCCTAACCTGCAGCCTTAGGGTGGGTGCTTCTGCTGACCTTGGCCCAGTGGCCAGTCCCACTGATGACCTATGCCAAGTTGGAAGGTGAACGCAGCCCCTCAGATGGAAAGACCGTGCAGAAAAGAGGAAAGCTGTGCCAAGGAGAGCTTTCTGGAGAACAGAGGATTTTTCAAAGCTGTAAAAGCTGTTGGCAGGGTCTACAGGCCAGGGCTTAAAGAAGGCCCAGCCCCGTTCTCATTCCTGCCTGCAGTCTCCTTTCTCTTCTAGGAAACCCACATTCTTGTGTGTCCAGGTACACAGCCATGTCAATGCAGCCATGCGCACGCACACACACACACACACACACACACACACACACATGCATGCACACACATGCACAGAACACCTCATTGAGAACACAGGTCTTAGCTATTTTATTTATCAATGTATCCCCCCATCTGGAAGCACCTGATATATACAAGGTGCTCAATAAATACTGTTCAGTGAATAAATAAGTGACTATGTAAATGAATTACTGTGATCTCTACTAGCCCCATGCCTTTATTTTTTTCATAAGGCACTGTTACTTGAAATGCTCTTGTTTATATGTTTGTTTGTTTATAGGTACATGGTCTGTCTTCTCTGTCTTTTAATATGTTTCATAAGAACTTTCCTGTCCCAGCCCCATGGAATGTCCCTTGCCTGGCCCTGTACTAGGAACCAGTAAGTCTGTTGTATTTTTCAGATGAATGAGAGATGCCCTGTCTCAGTCTCTCCCACCTGCCCAGCTCAGCTTGGGAAACAGCTGGCGCCCCAGGGGCCCTCAGGCCCCCTGCACCACTCACTGTTTCAGCAGAGAAACTTGTAATGAGAATGACCTCCCACCCCAGAGTGTGCTTCCTACGTCTGCACTTTCTCACGGTTAGCGCTGAGCACAGCCCCTTAGCACGGAGCTCCATTTCCACAGAAACAGGGGCAAAGCCCACCTACGAACTGGTGTTGTGGCCAATTCTGGACTCCTCTGGATTCTCTGCGTTCCAGTTGCTCAGATCGATGGGGTCCTGACTGAGCAGGGACCATCCATCATGCCTGGGTCATTGCAAACTCCTGGGCAGGAAGACCCCTTTCCCTTTGGCCTTGGCATTCCCCTGCCCAGCTTGGCGCAGGGAATTGAGCAAGCACCAGGTAAGAGCATTCATTGATAAATGGCAAGTAGTGTTGGTGGGCAGAGAGAAACTCCCAGCCTACTCTGAACCACAAGTAGGGCCAAGGCCTATGAGGGCTGGGTGATGGGCACACAGCAGATTCACCATGCACCAGCACTGCAGCCTTGGGCAAGTTAATTGACCCCTCTGGGCTTTAGCCCTTCATTTATAAACTAAGGATAAAAATAAGGATGCCCAATTCATAGGGCTGTTGTAAGAATCTGGAAGTTAATCCCTGCCAAGTGCTCAGCCTGGTGCCTGATGCTGAGCAAGCACTTAGTGATAACCTCTCACACTCAGGTGCCTTCCCTGGGCCAGCCAGGCACTGTCAATAGTCAGCAGCTGCATGGGACCCAGTCTGCTCAGTCTGATAACTGCCCCTCCCCGGCTATGGGCATTCAGTGGGTACTTAGAAAATGACCCCTGATGGGCTGGAGCTATGTGGTGTCCCCGATCTCCACCTCCCTAGGTGCAGATGGAGGCAGTTTGGGGTCTCCCTGAGGGTTCAGAATATGGACAGTAGAGGGGCAGTGCTGGGGCAAACAAGGAGGCCTCTGAGGCCTCTGGGATGGTGGCAGTCTGCTGGGCCAGCGCCATAACAGGCGGCTGTGACTGGTGGCAGACCCTCTGGCCCCAGGCTATCCCACAAAGGCAGGGATTAGCCCTGCTGCCCTGGCCTGCGGCCAGCTCAGATCATTTCATTTGGCCTACTTAGCAGTCCCCCAGGGGTGCTGGGAGGAGATGATTCATCACTGTCTGGGGCACCCTCATGCCGAGAGGCTTCCACCCAAGAGGGGGCTGTGTTCCTGTCAGTCTGTGTGACATGACAGCCACAGTCCCTGGGCCCTCCCTGCAAGTACCGATGGCAGGCAGTAGCAACCCTGGTTTGGGCTGAAGGTGTGCTGAGGTGCTCAATCAGCAGCAAAGACTGGAAAGTGTGCACCCCTTTCTCGGCAAGTCTCACCCACCCAGCCTTGGGTGGGGCGGTTGTGGGGAGATGCAAGTCACATCTGTGCTGATAACGCTCCCATGCCATTTCCTCTCCTTGCTCTTCTCCAGCCTGTCTTGGGCCACCTGAGAGGCAGGATGGTGTTGGCGGAAGAGGAAAGTAAGAGAAGTCCTGGTCTTGGTCTGCTCAGAGCTTCATAGAATCTGAGAGCCCAAAGGGCTGTAGATACCCTCTATACTATACAGAGGGCTTAAGAGCCAGTAGGGCGGACTAAGCCCAGAGAGGTGAAGTGACCTGTCTAAGGCCACACAGCATAATGGAGACAAGACTGGAATCCAGTTCTCTTGTCTTCCAATCTAGAGCCTTTATTCATGTGTCCCTCTGTCACCTGGGACATAACAATCTACCCCTAGAAACACAGACCGCACAGAGCACTGGCAGGGACTTAGGTGCTGGAGAGGCCGGGCTCACAGGCCTGCCCCGCAGGAAGGAGCCTTGGCAGGTTCAGGCAGGAGAGCCACCAGGACGAAGGAATCAGTTGCACCTCAGTACTTCGCGCCCAACACCCCCACACATCCCCACCAGTCTGATCAATTTTGCCTCCCTTGCCACATTTCAGGAGTCCAATTCCTTAAATATACACAGGCTCAGTTTAACAACGGAAGAGTGTGGGTGGGGGAGAACGTGAAGGTGAGGGCTTCCTGCTTCAGACCAGAGCTGGCCAGCGTGGCCACCCGCGAAGGGCTGGCGCTTGCTGGGCTGGCGCCTCCGCAGGAGGGTGCATCTGCCCGGCATCACCTTCCCTTCTGCACAAGTAATTAAGAAGCACCTGTGTTTCTCCATCAGGCTGCACGTTTGAAGAGAGCCCCTTTGTAGCATGCAGGGAGCCCACAGTACCCCCAAGCCTGTGGGGCGGCTGATGGTACCCTTCTGGCGTCCCGTGGGGCTGCGGGAGGCCTCCGAAGCGAGGGCTGGGCAGAACCTGCTTCAAAATGGCCGAAGCCCCCACAGAACTTCAGAATCAGGATCGACTCCTCGACGCGCCTCCTTGCCAACCCTCACGCCCATGCCAGCTTTCTCACAAACGAACAGCTTGTATCCCCATGAAAATCAATGGATGGAACAAATTGTATTAAATTATGTAAAATGATACTAAAGAGCACATTCTACCAGTGCAAAGAAAAAAAAATAACCCCCCAGAAAATCTTATTTTAATAAATCTGACAAAATTATAGAAGACAATTAGGAGGAGAAAAATGCTAAATTTTTATGACACTTAAAGACACATCTCTTGGCCATAAGCAGAGAAGCAGGATTTATTCCCTCATAGGTCAGACAGGTATAATTCTTTTGTGTGTCTGACACCTGTGAGTTATTTAGCGCCCCTCGTGCACCAGCCGGAGACATGTCCTGCCGGCCTCCCTCCAGCAGAGAGGGCCGGACCAGGCAGCACAAACAAGCGCACATTTTTTTTGGAACCAAATTTCCTTCCCTTTCATATCGATTTTTTTTTCTTGGTAAATAACTGTAATTAGCATTGAACTTCCAATATAACCTCTTGCATATATGTGGGAAAAAAATCATTTAAAAATATTTTAGCCACTCCCATCCTTTCAATTCTCAGGCACAGCTGCCATTTTTTTTTAATCAAGAATGTCCTAAGACATGGTGTTTAATAGGTCATGAGACCTTTCTCAGCCCCATGCTTCCAGCTATTACTTCAGCCCCAGAAAGGCCGTGTCATTCACCAACACAGGGTCCTCTGAATGGCTGCACGCACAAGAATAACCAGAACATAAGAACATGTGAGGCCGGAGCATTTTTCATCCCAGAAGCAGTTTAGATTGACTTGGGAGACTCCCTAAATGCAGCACAGTGAGGAGAGGGTGATTTTGAGTATTGTTTTCCCTACTTTTCAGCTATTTGATCTGGAACAAATTTTTTTTTTTTTGAGAGGGCATCTCTCATTTATTGATCAAATGGTTGTTAACAACAATAAAATTCTGTATAGGGGGGTCAATGCTCAATGCACAATCATTAATCCATCTCAAGCCTAACTCTCGTCAGTCTCCAATCTTCTGAAGCATAACGAACAAGTTCTTACATGGTGAACGAATTCCTACATAGTGAATAAGTTCTTACATGGTGAACAGTACAAGGGCATTGATCACAGAAACTTTCGGTTTTGATCACGCATTATGAATTATAAACAATCAGGTCAGATATGAATATTCGTTTGATTTTTATACTTGATTTATATGTGGATCCCACATTTCTCCCTTTATTATTATTATTTTTTTTATTTTTAATAAAATGCTGAAGTGGTAGGTAGATGCAAGATAAAGGTAGAAAACATAGTTTAGTGTTGTAAGAGAGCAATTGTAGATGATCAGGTGTGTGCCTGTAGACTATGTGTTAATCCAAGCTAGACAAGGGCCTTAAAACATCCACGGATGCAGATTTCTCTCAAAACAGAGGGGGTGAGGTTCTAAGCCTCACCTCTGTTGATCCCCAATTTCTCACCTGATGGCCCCCCTGTGACTGTGCCTGTCTTAGGTTGTGGAACAAATATTTAAACCCATTTTGAGATGGTTTCCTCATCTGCAAGGTAGGTACACTAATGGCAATTGTGTCCAATTCTTATGGAGATTGAGGCAATTCAGATAATATCAAATATCTAGCAAAATTCCTGGTGGAAAGAAAGAATGTCTTAAATGGTTGCTTCTAGTGTTTGTAATAATAATTGTTGCAATATTAATACAATAATATAGAATAACGATAATAAATAATACCATTTATAATCATAACAATAATCTTTTAATCACTTACAATAATAATAATGATTATTTCTCCTGGTTGTGACATATAATAGGGCCAGTGCAGGTTGACTGATTCTCCTTTTAGACTCAATTTGGAAAGGAGTTATCCCTTGGAAAACTCAAACATGTGGTTTTTAAGATCAAATACTTGTGCATCCACTGGTCAAATGAATAATGACTCCCTGACTTGAGACTTGGTCAGAGTGGATCTCTGAGGGCATGACTATCCTCTATCACGTGATGAGCAGAGTTCACCTGTACCCAGTCACCTGTGCTCACCTGGGCCCAACCTGTGTTCTGGCCTCATTCCAAGTCCTCACCCTGGGCTTACTGGGCCTGGCTGCTTTCTTGGCATTCAGAGGACAGACCCAGACGGCTGGGCCACAGTCAGCTCTGCTCCTTAACAAAACCCATCATTCTGTACTTGCTCAATGCTAAGACAGACATATTTCAAATGGAACATGTCTGAAATAATAATACATCTTACAATAGATATTAGCCTCTTTTTGTTTTATCCCAAAAGATGGCCCATTACATAGTTGATAGTATCTCAAAGTCAAGAATTATAAGAAAGTTACCACCTGGAAGCCATCATGATACATGCTTAGTGCTTTCCCAGCACTATAGGACCATCCTGGGCTTTGGTTCAGATTCCTAGGCAAGGTGTGGGGAAGACCCTGAGGTTCAGACCAGGCCCCAAATTCTAGGAGCAGACATGGGACTCACAATGAAAACGAGACAGGTGCTGAGAGCTTTCATAGATGATCCTGCTCGGGAAGGCTGGTGGGTATGTTTGAAAAAATAGGTGGCAAGTGGTGGGGCCAACTCAGAGAGCCAAGCAGGGGCCATGGCATAAGGCCAAGCCTGAATATCCCCTCCAGACCGCATTACTCATGTAGGGCTTCCACAGCACACCCCAGATGACAGCACACTCCACTGTGTCTACAATCAGGTCCTAGGCCTATTTGAGGCATTTTACAAAAGGAGGACAGAGCGAGCCACACAAAGCAGCCCACCTACAAAGCCAGCGTCCCTCCAAAGCCCTTTTCCAATAAGCCAACAACCGTCCTAGCATGCAAAACATGGGGATTCTGTGCAATCAGTTTGTTCATTCATTAAATCATCATGTATAATCTGGTTCATTCATCATTCATACAATATGAGTGGAGGACTCACAAGTGACAGATACTATTCCAGATGCTGGAGGCCCTGCTGCAAACAGAACAGACAATACCCTTTCCCTCACAGCAAATGTGTAATGTGCCCGTGCTAAGAAAGTCCCTGCAGGCAAATTAAGCAGAAAGGGCCAGTTCAAATCTTAAATACAGGCTTAGGAAAAGCCTTACAGGGAGGCCACAGTTAAGCAAAGGCCTGAATATGCAGTGAGATGTGGCAGAGGGTGCACGCAATGCAAAGGCCCTGAGAGAGCAGCCTGAGCATAGCAATGTGGCTGGACCAGAGTGAGGGAGGCACACAGCAGTGAGACAGCAAGACTGCAAGTGAGGGGCACGCCAGTGGGCCAGGCAGTGGGGTCCTGCTGGCCCTGCCTTGACTCAGTGTGACGCACATGTCGGGAGTGGGCAGAAGCAGGGAGACTGGGAAAGGGCTGTTAAAAATCCACATGAGAGGTGATGTTGGTCTAGACCCACAAGGCTGCAATGTGGGAGAAGGGAATGGATATACTTTCTGCATATATTTTGAAGGCAGAGTCTACAGATTTGGTGATGGAATGAATGTGGGTGGGAGACAAAAGGAAGGGTCAAGAACAACACCAAGACCGTTGGCCTGAGAAAATGGCAGCATGGAGTCACTGTTCACAGAGACAGAGAACACTGCAGCGAGCAGGTTTCTGGCAAGATGGGGCAGGAGCTCCTGGGTATTCTGCCTGGGGGTGTAAGGGGTGGGGGAGGCAGAGGCAATGGAATTCCTGAAATTGCAGGGGGCCAGTGAGGGCCCATCAAGGCCAGAAGATGAGCTGAAGCCCCTTGAAGAATTATTTGGAAAAGAAATGCAAAAATGTCCCACTGTTTTGCTGACCTGCAGCCCCCATGTGTCCTGTAAAACAGGCCTCTGCCCTGCAGCCCACAGTTGTTCACAGAAATGCTACCTCAAACACCTGGCCTCCTCCTCACCTAGTGACTCCACACTCAGGTCTCCAACCCCAGCAACGTAAAGGGGGAAACAACATATATAAAAACCTTCCCCAAACAGTTTGAAAATATAGAGGTGTAAAGCACTGCATCCCAAAAAAGCCTCTTGCTAGAGGGACTATTTTTAAAAAGACTTTTCAAGAGGTGTGAAAGTGAAGCTGTCTATGATGCTTTCTCCATTAAGGCCCCAGATCTTAGGTTTTTCAACAACAGATATGGAGAGGCCACTCCGGGCACACCGGTGGGCAGGAGGTCCCCGCGTGGGTTGCCTGTGGCCACAAGCCGAGCACAGCCCCGGGGAGAAATGATGAGAGTCTGTGCATTAGGCTGCCCAAACAATCAGAAGGAGAACTGAACTCTCCTAAACACTGAATTAAGCTTGAACTTTGTTGATGTTTCTGAGATTTTGCTCCTCCTAAACCCCATTTAAATCTGCGTTATTAGCCCCCTTCTTTGGGAAAGTACAGCTGCTGCTGTACTTACAGCTTTTATATACAGCAAATTGCCAAAAACACCCAAATAAATCACAGGGAATCTATTCTTCCTGTCTGCCTAAGGGTCAGTTGAAAGCCAATGGAAACAACTAACTCTTTCGCTTGCATCAGCAGGAGAAATGGACATTGCAAGCTGGGAAGTTCATGGTGAGCTAGTTTTGGTTACTAAAGGTTTCCATTTAAGTGCAAAAGCCAGAAGCTTATTTTTAATATTTGCTTTGAGAGGTGTGGATATGAATTGAAGGGTGGTGCATGCTGTCTGACGGACCTTTCAACCTGCTTTGATTGAAAACACAAATTAATCAAGGAGAGCAGCCCTGAGAGGTGACAGTCTGACCTGGAGAGGAAGGCACACGAGCACAGGCGGGGGTCCTGCCCAAACCCCCACTGCTCTGGCCCGCCTTGGAGCCCTGCATCCAGCGCCGGCCGCTCTCCATCCCAGCTTTATGTCTGTCATGACTTTACATGCTGTCAGGTTTAAAACAAAAACATAGTTATATTATCACACTGAATTATGGCTGGTGGTTGTAACGATATTGTTTTTACGTCTGGCACTTAGAGGCCACCCTGGATAGCTTTCAAAGAAAATGGAGCTCTCTTGGGCTCAGATTTCATCTCATATGGACTGTTTGATGAGCCTGGAGAAGGAAAAGGATTCTTGATTTCAGCCTCCGCGTGCCCACTCCGAGGAGCAGGGCTCTGAGCCCCCTGCTTATAATGGGGAGAGGCTGAGCAGCATCCTCGGCTGCCCCTTTCTAAAACTCCAGAATTAAAAGCTTGGCACAGTTTGTGATAGGAGGTCAGTACCCCAGAAAGGCCTTTGAAGCATCTCTAATGATCCATAAAAGAACCTAACCAAATCTAGCTACTTAATTTTTGGTGAAAATGTTGCTTTTGAATCTAGTATCTCAAACCTCCCAAACTTAGACTCCTGCCCCTCCCTCACCCCACCAGTATGTTAGATGCTGTTATTCAAACCTTAACTAAAAATACTTTTGAAAGACAAACGTGATATTCTAAATGTCACTGCAGAAGACTATAAGAGCAGTTATTTTCTATTTATCACAAATATTGTCTGATGCTCCATATCTAAAGAATACTCTTGATTAGAAAGACCCTTCCTTTTGTTCAGTGATTCTAAAAATACAAAGACTATCAAAAAATAAATAAAATTCTAGTACAGGTGACACAAATCTTTCCCATCAGACTTAAAAAAAATTTTTTTGCTAGAATTGGGATAGCACATTATGATGAGGATTCAAAAAGAATAATTAAAGTTCTTCATGGACACAGATCTGCCTCAAGGAGGACCTTTTATGTTGTTTTGCATTTCGTGTGTCATTCAAAAGGTTTGCAACTGGGAAATGATATTGAACTAAAATAAGACAAGAACACATTGACTGAAATTATAACCTGTCCAATGAGTTGACACCCCTTTAGACAGCTCACCACGATGGCTCTGGAGCCACCACTGCTCTACATGTGGGTGACATTTAGACTCTGCACAGTGGCACAGGGATGAAGCTGTCTAGGAGTAGAGAATGTGCACACAGATCACAGGATGGCAGATGAAAATCAAAAGCTCACCCAGCACCTGTGAGCTTTCTGTTCACTGGCTGAATGGAGTTACAACCAAGCAGTCCCGCTAATGGTTCCGGGACCCCTTGTACTTTGTGTGGTTTTGACCCACATAGTGTTGGGGATTTTTTTTTCTTGTTTTTTTTTTTTTGGTTGCTATTTGAGCCAGTATGTAGCAATAACGAAGTTTCACAGATGTCTGGCTTCATTTTAAAAACTGGCAGCTGTGGCAACACTGGCCCAGCTTTCCCTTCTGTTGATGCTATAGGGCAGAGTGGAGTCTGCCCAGTTAGGTAGGGCATTTGCTCTCTAATTTTCTACAGTCATTGAGCTTGAGGTAGTATTTATCCTTGCACTTGGAATATTTTTATCACAGTAAAGGGACATTTCTATGTACCCATATGATTACTAAACAGAAGAAGAGAGGAAAAAAAGAAAAAAGGCAGATGTGAGACAGCATGCTTTAAGTAAAATACAACAAAGAACACTTCTTCGTGAAAGTGAAGAATAACTCAATAGATATATGTGTAAATATCAAGCCCATATCACTCATTCACCTCACTTGTCTGACATCTCTGGACATTTAACCATTCAACAAACATTCATTGAGCACCTGCTATATGAAACACTGTTCTAGGTATCAGTGATACATCAGCTAGCAAAGCAAACTTACATTTCTGTCCCTGTGGAGCTTGCCTCCTTTCAGAGAAAGGGAGATTAAAAAATACATAGACATAAGAAATAATAGATTCATATTTGTGTTAGAAAGTGCTTTAGGAGAATAATGGAGCAGAAAAAAATATACAGGGAGTGTATGGATTAAGTAGCAACTTTGAATAAGCATTTGAGTTTGTGAGCTGTGGGCTTTGCTGTTTTGACCTTCATGACCCCTACGAACTCTTCCTTCTGCAGTCTTCCCTGATTACCTTATCCCTCATAGACCTCTCCCTTCTCTGGGAGACAATAGCATTGAATGAAGGCCATGCACACTTTGATTCTAATGAAGAACATACATTGAGCTGCTTCCAGCACCTGGATCCTCCATCTGGGTCCATGGAGAAAGCACAGTCCTGGTCCTTGTGGAGACGAATCTAATCTGGGGGTGATGCAAGTACATGAAGTACTCTCATATTAAGTAGAAAATAGTTCAGAGAAGAGAGTATTGCCTGCAACCAGGAGTGAGGGAAGCAATGGCATTGGCATTAATGTTTTTCCATTTCTTCACTGCTCCACTTAGCACCCATCCTTGACTCCAACCCCTACAGGACACAGTCAAGGCTACTCATTTTGCATTAAGGCCTCAGCCCTTCCCAACCCAATTTCCCCAATTCCACTTTCTCAAGTCATTCCCTTTAGCAAATACCTTTGTTAATTCTGAAACCAGAAAAAAGACATCAGAAACATAACTACCAAAACTTTTAAAATGATAGAGAAGACATATCAAGAAAGAAATTTCTCCAGGAAAGGATAGGAACATGTTGGAATATGTCATGCAATAACATTCAACATGTATATATAATAAAGGAAATAGAAGGTCTTTGAAACAAAGAATAAAAAAGAGATGGAAAAATTCAAAATGCTGATGATCAAACAAGAGAAGGACCCAAAAAGGAATGGAAGAAAAAAAAAGCCACTCTTCCACAGTAAAAAATAAAGCCACTTTTTAGAAATAAAAATCTCATTAGAAGCAAAATAGTTGAATAGGCACTGCTGACAACAAAGAGATACGCAAGAAGGACTTAAGGAAACCAAGTAAACTAAAGTTTAAAAATCAAAAGCTAAAATTAATGAAAGAAAAAAATGACAGACACACAAAGGAAATCAGCATGAATATGCCTGGTATATGTGAACTAAAGAATATTTTTAAAGTAACCAAAAAAATCAAAGATATCATAAAAGAAAACTGTCCTCAAATAAAGGAATGCAATCTTTGGATTGAAACAGCACCCTGAGTCTCAGGAAAACCTGATGCATTTTAGATTTCAAGAATAAAGAGTCTTATGGATTCTATATTGGAGCAATAACAAACAAATACAACAGA
This sequence comes from Manis javanica, assembly GCF_040802235.1. Taxonomy (NCBI): domain Eukaryota; kingdom Metazoa; phylum Chordata; class Mammalia; order Pholidota; family Manidae; genus Manis; species Manis javanica. The sequence goes on from NC_133172.1 coordinate 23,366,047, forward strand.
AATAATAAATCAACAAAAAGTTTTGAAAATATTATTAAAAATATATAAAGGTATACAAAGGTAACTACTAGAATATTTAAAACACTCCTTTTTATACTACTGATGGAAAAAATACACTTAAGCACACACACAACAAAACAAAGAAAATTTGGATAATACATCAAAAATTGGAAACAAAGAAGAAGAAAACTTATAGAAAAATCACAGTACTAGAACCAAATATATTTTTTACACCAATAAGTATAAGTGAGCTAATGTTATCCATTAAAAGAAAACACAGTTACATTGGATAATAAAAGCAAAACAGAGAGTTGAGCTATATATGTGACTGACCTAAGGCAAGTGACTCAGAAAGATTAAAATGATGATGACAGAAGGAGATAAAACATGAAAGTGTAGTATAAAAGAAAGCAGGGTTTTGATAATTTTATCAGGTAAGTTTAAATTTAAGGTAAAAGTAGTTAACTAAACCAAGAGAGAGAGTATGCAATGATCAAATGAGCAACACACATGATCTAATTAGATCATTGTGACCAAAGAATTCATGAAGCAAAAAACACAGTGAAAAAGAAGAGAAAAATAATAACCAAAACAAAATAGTAATAGAAGACTTTGAGTCACACCTGGTTCGTCACAAATCCAGAAATTAGAAACAATGTGAAAAATATAAGTAGCACAATTGATAAGGTGAATCTAACAGAGATCTATCAAATTCCATTTTCTTAAAATAAAAACACACACTCTTTTCAAGTGCCGTAGAACGTAAACACAACAATGATCACAAAGAAACCCAGAACATAACCAAAACTTGAGGTAGATAGGTCACAGTTTCTGAGCAATATGTGTGTGGATCTAGTTATTAATCCCTAAAATGGAAAACAAAACAAAACCAAAGAAAGAAATCAAACACTGAAAACCTTTTAAAGATGAAAATTACCCAAGAGAAAGTGAAAATTAAAAGGAAAATTCCAGAATTCTGGTTTTAAAAAATCATTGCATATGGAAGAGGTTAAAGATACAATAGAGGGGAAAAAAATCACCTTTAAAAACTAGGTTATTCCATAAGAAAGTAAGTGACCCAAGCATTCAATTCACAATATGAAAAAATGAAATAAAAAATCACGAAGTGAAGCAAGAAAAATTATTAAAGTAGCAGCAGAAATTAATGAAAAATATGCAATGGATATATATTTTTGTAGGGGAAGACACAGTAAGTAGATAAATATCTAATTATCTCAGTGGTTCTCAACTGGGAATGATTTTGCTCTCCCAGGTGACATTTGTCAATGACAGGAGACATTTTCTGTTGGTCACAGTTGGGAGCTGCTAAGGCACCTGGTGGATAGAGGCCAGCGATGCTGCCGGGCACTTGTAGGCCCAGGACAGCCCAACAGCAGAAATCACCTGACCCAAAATGTCAGTGCTGCTGAGGTTCTGAAACCTTGAACTATCAATAAAGACAAAAGAAGGAAAACACAAATTCACAAAATTAGAAATAGTAACAGCCATAACCACATTAAAAAAATTCTAAATATATATATATAAAAGAATACATTATTTCATTTTAAGCAAATAATCTTAGGTAAAATGGATACATTTTTATGAAAGTAAAAATTACTAATATTAACCTCAGAAAAGAAAGAACTTAAACAGGCCAATTATCATAAAAAAAAATGAGAGTTGTCAGAGAACTATCTCAAAAATGCACAAGGCCCAGATATCTCTATCAATCCTTCAAAAGACAAGTGATACCAATACTGTTTTAACTGTTCAAGAGCTTAAAGAGAAAAGGAAAATCTAATTCTTTATTGGAGGTGGTATTACACTGATATCAGAACCTGACAAAGATATTGAAAAAAATAATAATAAATTAATCATACTTTTGAACAGCAATGAAACAGATCCTAAACAATGTTTTAAAAAGTAGACTTCAGCAGTAGTACCTCAAAAAGAATAACAGGCCTCTATCAAATACAGTCGATTCTTTTTATGAAAACATTAAAGAGTTTTCATATAAAGAAACCTATTGAGATTATTTGGTATTCTAATATTTTAATATTATAGCAAACACAGAAAAATATGTGGTCATCTCCACAAATCCATGGGTATTTATAAATTTACACAAATCCCTGATTCGAATAAATAAATAATTAATCAAATAGTCATAGAAGGATGCTTCTGAAACATGCATATAACAAGATGCTAAATGCTCAAATGCTCAAATCATGCACCTTGCCATTAGAAACAGGACATCTGCTACCACACTAAATGTTACAAAACATTTTTCTCAAACATATTTGTTATTGCAATGGAAAAGGAGAATGAAATATGAGGTCTAAATTTGTATTAAAAAAAGGGAAGATTATTACTATTTGCAGGTTATATGATTCCATACCAGAATACTTCTGAAAAACTGCTGAAAAAGCATTAGAAACAGTAGAACATCAGCAAAGTGGTTGTCTGTAAAATGCATACACAAAAATCAGTAATTCCAATTAAACCAAATAATAACTAGTTAGAAAAACATAAATGAAGAAAAGATTTGATTTACAGTGCAACACAATGTGTGAGAGATAGGGAAAAGAAGAAAAGAAAACAATACATAGAAATAAACTTGAATATTAATTTTAGAGCATATATAAGTAAACAAAAACAAACATTGTTTAGAATGACTAAGCAGCATAAGTAGAAAGCCCGGTTTTGCTCTTGGACATAAAATTTTAAGTCAAAACAATGTTAATCTGCTTATATATTTATAAATTTATTTTATTTCTTCATCATCCCCCCAAATTTTGATGAGTATTTTGTGGGAAGAATAATTTTTAAACCAAAACTGAAGATGATATAAAAATGCTTATGAAACCAGATAGTAAAATCTTAAAAAAGAAAAAGAATAAGACCTACTAGATACTACATAGAATTATATAGTCATTAATACAGGTTGGAACAGGTGTGGAAATAGCATATAGGTCATGAAATAAAACAAAGTAGAGAAATATACATGCGCTTGAGAATTCAGTAAATAATAAAGGTGCCTTTTACTATCCCCTTTGAGAGAAAGAAAGAATTATTTAATAAATGGTATTTAGTCTACTGGCTGGCCTCTGGGTTAGAGGAGCATACAAAGTAAAACTGGAGCCCTAATTCACTTCTTACACCAAAATAAAACAAGGATTATTAAGGATCTAAAGGCCAAAAAGTATTCAAAAAAGATAATATGGAAGTTAATATAAAATCTAGGAATACATCACCAAAGTCATAATTTGGCAGATAACTCTATAAAAAAATCTAAAGCCTCATTATGATAACAAAATATTATAAACAAAATCAAAAGGCATATGACAAACTGGGAAAATATTTATACCACAAATGACAAAAAAGGGCTAATTTCCTTAATATATAATAAGCTCTTGCAAATCAGTGAGAAAGATATCAATCATTCAATAGGAAAAAAAACGGGCGAATGATATGAGAAGGAGGCAAGTCAGAGAAAAAGAATGTAAATGACTTATAAACATATGGGAAGATGTTCGGTGTCAGTCATGATTAAAGACATGCCGATGAAAACAATGGGAAACCTATCAGATAGGCAAAGGTTTCCGTTTCTGACTGAGCAGTTTTCCTTCTTGGAATTTGTCTTAATAGGATTTCTCATTCATTCTTTCTCTTTCTCTGTCTCATGTCATCAAAGGTGGCCAGTTATAAGAGAGAAAAATTGGATTAGATGTTAGATGTATGTGTATATGTACACACACACACACGCACACACACACGTGTATGATTATTCAACAACAGGGACTGAAGGTGAAACTCTACAAAGGACCTAGGAACTCTGTAATTATTAACAAAATTATGGAAGATGTGGAAAGACACGCATGATATATTGATAAGGAACAAAGCAAGTTATAGAACAGTGTACATAATATGTTCCAAATTGTATTTAAAGATTAATACAAATACACATGCATAGTTGCACAGAAAATTATTGAAATATACACATTATGGGGTTGGGCAAAGAGTTTGTCTTGGGGAAAAGGAAAACTCACTTCTCATTATACAGGGATACCCTTTGGTACAGTTTGATTTTGTACAATATGCATATATATATATTTTAAAAGGCTCAAAAAATGATGAAGGTATGTCAAAAGGACACAGGAACCAATTTGAATGTGCTCCCGATAGCCAAAGCTCTGACAATTTCAGCAATAAAATAATGATAGTAATGGATTTATAACCCATTGAGTAAAATGACTATCAGTGAGTCTGTACTGATAAACTGGTTGAATCACTGGGAGAGAACAAACAGCTTTTTCTTACAGAACAATTCCAATTTAAGAAATGTAGAAGGAGTGAAGGAAATTAAAAAATCACAATTAGAACATCATAATAATTGTAATAGGCAAGATCCACTAAGGGATATAAAAATTAGTGGGCAAAAGTATGAAAATAGGAAGCATATTGTACTATCTCATAGTATTCCCCATAAGATACTTTTTCATTACAATGTAAAAATAGTAATTCTACAGAGAAACTTGGAAGATCCCATCTTAACTAAGTGATCAGAGTAAAGAGCCACATGGGCCTCCTGGGCCTCCTGATACAATGCACTTAGGGGACACAACATCACTCCAGGGGCATTTTGTCTAAAATGCAAACCTCCATCTACTTATAAGAAAATAGCAAACAAACCCAAATTGAGGCACAGTCTATAAAAAGCTGGACAGAAGTGTTATGGTCATGTAAGACAAAGAATGACTAAGGAATTGTCCCAGATTGGAGGAGACTGTGGACACATGACACCTAGATGCAGGTGGGGTCCTAGATGGAATCCTCGCCTAGAAAAAGGGTGTCAGTGGGACACTGGGGAAATTTGAATATGGTCTTCAGATTAGTTAATAATATTGTATCAAGGTTAGTTTCTTGGTTTTGATAATCAAACTAAGGAAACGTAAAATATTAGGGAATACTGCACTATTCTTACAACTCTTCTTAAGTTCAACATAACTTCACAATAAAAAGCTTAAAAAGTAATTTAAAAAAATTCTTCCTGGAAGTTCTACTAGGACAGCAATGAAAGATACAAGTTGGTTGAAAGATCAACAAGTCATTCAATCACAATGGGAAAATCCCAATAATGTGGCTCTTTTCCCTGGGTGGGACTCAGTCAGCCTTACTGTAAGATGGGAAGCCCTGGTCACTCCTTACCAGCACGGTCACCATACCCCCAGAGATCTCAGGGAGATGCAAGTAGGTGCCCCTTTTCTCTGACAAACAGATGGCAGTTCCTCCTAAATTAGGGAAGTCCTTTGGGAATAGAAATGTTGGGTGTATAGCTTTGAAGAGTCTATTTGAGCCCTAACCTTAAATCTAAATACTTCGACCAAGAGTCTCAATATTATCTTGGTTTTGGAGAACAGGGCAGATTCCAAAACCATCTCCTCCCTGCTTGAGTGGTCTTGGAAAGTGGCTCACCCATTCAGTTTCTCATTTCCCAATCTGTAAAATCTGGAGAATAAAAGCCACTCCAAGGGTAAAATGATGCTCTTGAAAGCACTGAATCCTTAAGATGAGCTGTTGTTTCATGATCTCAAATCTCTGTAGCAGGATACGGTAATCACCAAGGACACAAGACCCATCCTCACTACAGTGTGCAAACCCAGGAAGCTGAAATGAGCATCCCAAATGCCCTGGATCAAAGAGCAGCAGACGGTTTGGTGCATTGGAGCCTTGACTCCTAGCTCCCAGGGCTGCCACCAGTTCACGCTTAAGAGATGAAAATTATTTTGAAAACCAAGGCCAAAGGCCACAGGCATATATTTGCTGCAGATTATTGACACGAGTGTGCCATGGACCTAGCCAATCAGAAAGTAATTTTATAAACACTGTTATTAAACAGAAGGGCAATTACTTTAAGTACTGGAAAAATGTCAGGGTCATACATGAACTTTGTGGGTATCACATTTTATTTGACACTCAGTGGATCAATGACTCCAAGGAAATTTATTCAGAAATAATATGCACCATGTCACCAACCTTCAAACTAAAACTCCCCTATGCAGATTGCCCAAGTTGAGAGAGAGGAATAATTTCTGATTTACTCAGTTTACTAAGAATCCAAAAATGTATTCAAAGCTCTTTCTATATAAAAGTATGGAAGTAATTAAGGATTATGTGGTAAGTGTACAAACACCATTTATATGACTGTGTTTTAGAAAGGATCCTTTTTATTTCTCTTTGTCACCTGAACAGAGCAGAGCATTTAATGTACTATAAGAAGTATAAGAGGGGTCCAAGGGCAGTTTTTCTGTGATGCCTCTTTTAAAACTGAGTGACCTTGAGGTCGTCCACTTCTTGCTCCCCCACCTTTTCGATTTCTGCTGTAGTCACGTGCACTGCCACTACATCAGTGGCATTCTCATGACTGTGAAGGGAAGCAGAGCAGAGGAGACTCCAGGAGCCAGGGCTGCTTCCCATCCCCTTGGAGGACAGAGGGCCTGCAGTGGCAAATGGCCAGGTAGCTTATTCCACCCCCAAAAAGTTGAAATGGCTCTCAGTGACTCCAGGGGCCCCCCGGCTCCCCCATCCCTTAGCCCCCTCCTAGCAGTGATTATTCTACTGTAATGAGGGGTCTGTGCTAAAAGGTGGGGAAGCCTGGAATGGGATGTGCTTGGTAGGCCCTCAATAGAAGTATAGCAAATGAATGAATGATAGCCAAGCTGCTTGAGGTCAGCAAATACAGTGATAATAAATGACAGATTTTTCAAAAAATGATACTGTATTTGGTAAAGCCTAAATTTTGAGAAATATCAGAAGAATCCATTCATTTGGGCATAATATTCCTTCTCAGGACTGGAGGCAGATCCCTCTGGGAGTGACCTTGTATATGTAAGTGCTCACCTGTCCCTCCGCCCACTGCAACAGTGACAGTGTGTGGAAAGACTGCCCTCAGTTCAGGGGGATGCATTCAGCCCTCAAAGAGGCAAACGGAACAGGTGGTCACTAGGGAAGTGTGTATTAGAATAGATGCAGGCCCAGAAACCAAGTTTGTCTAAAAAGGCTGAAATAACATGAAGCTTTGTTTCTTCCTGTTTTCACAACTAAGCTCTCAGTCTATCCCCATTCATACAAAAACTACACAGAAATACATTTTCCCACAGGTAAGTTGAGCAGGGAATCCTAAAACAGCATGTGATGACAGAGCAGCCATTTATAGACCCCTCTGCTTCCCCAACCCCTTAACAGGAGGGGCTTATGGTGACTGGCCAGCTCAACAGGCCACTGAGGGGATCCCCTGTGAGCCCCCTATGTGCCAGCCCAGCCCCAGGGTGAGGGTGGCCCAGTCTTGCCAGCCTCTTGGAACTGCTTTGCCAGATGGGATATGCTTGCTTGTACCCAACAGTGTACAAAAGACATTTACCATTCAGGGCCATTTTTCAGATCTTAATAAACTGGAAACATTGTTTTTTCTTTCTATTTAGTTAAAAAAAAAAGAATATATGTTAAAATGTCCACATACATGTTTGACTCCTCACTAGAAAGAAACCTCTGAGGGGCTGGGAATATGCTTCTGTCCTTCATCTTCTACCTCATTGCCTAGCGCATAGCAAGTGTTCCGTAAATATCTGTGGTATTAAAGGGTAGGTGAATGGATGGAAGAAGGCCTTAGGGCATTTGAGCCACCTGATAGTGTGACAAAAGCAGTTCTGCAGTCATGGATGATGGTCAGCCTGAATATGTCAGCCTCATCACAGGCCACTACCATGAACCTCTTAATCATTTCCAAAAGCTCATAGTTAAACACTTTCCTTTGCTGTACCTCACTGGGCCCTCACTAGCTCTGTCAGAGAGGCATGGCAAGAATTATTATGCCATTTGACAGCTGCAAAAACTGAGGTTCAAAGATGTTAAGTCTTAGTCGCACAGCTCTTAAGAACCAGAGTCAGTAGTAGACTTATCTATATATAAGTAATAAATTTGAAGCTCTTTATATGCAAACTCATAAAAAGTAATTAGGAATCACATAGGAAGAGCACAAGATGTATTTTGTTGAGTCTTGGTAAATCATATACTTGATCATATTTCCATTTTTTGCATTGACTGCAAGAAGGCTTAGATGCCAATTTGTAGCCTACCTCTTACAGGGAAAAATCTTGTTTTAATTTTGTAAGCTGCTTAAATTCTTTTCCAAAGTTAGGATGGGGCAGAAGATTATGGTATATGGATGGGGAGCAATAGAATAGAAACCTAAAAAATGCAATTACACTATTATGGTCCAGAAGCAATCTCTCCTAGTTGCTCTGCCCAGTGAACTCAGCAAGCAGCTGCCGTGCCATGGTGAGCAAGCCAAGAGGAGGCTGGGCATGGAAGGGGCCGATCATCTCCTGGCCCTCTGCATATCTGTGGCTGACTATTTGAAATGAGAATCAACACATCTCCCAAGTGGTCACATGACAGGTTTTAGTCTCTGCTCAAGTGCCAAGGCTACATTCTGATTCTGACACCCCTTCCTCAGGCATCAAGGACACTGACTACAATGTAAAAGAGAGCAAAGGTCCTACTTCTTCTTTAGAGATGATCACAAGAGATTTCCACAACAGAAGCTTGTTTGAATTATCTGTCCTGGCCCCATCAGAAAGCCACAAAGAAAACTGTGCTGATCAAGACTCCTCATCCCCAAGCTGCCAGGACCCAGTTTCTTAGAGCCAGAAACACACTTGACCTGACTCTGTGCTGTGCCAGCATCTTCCAAAGGCCCCTGGCCCACCACCCAGCATGGCTCTTTCTAAGTCACAGGCTGAAGTCATCTAGCTTACAGTTGGGTAAACAGGTGGTACTTTTTAAATGCCTCAGCAGGACTAGTCCTGGCCAACTCTCTTGAAGGTCCACAGTTGATTCCAGTCTGGCAAATTCTCATCCTAATGCACATCAGATACCCCACGCAACCCTCCTGGTGCCTTCGCACCTAGAGATGCCCAAGCCAAGCACTTGCCTCCTCATAATCCCAGGAAATGCTTACCTGCAAAAAATGGTGCAGGTAAACACTGCCTAGAAATCCATTTTGTCTGCCCATAATTATCTCTGTCAGGTGTCAAGGTTACTTCCAGTCTTCTGGTTGATGTAAAAGTCCATTTTCATATGAGTCATGTCATTTAAAATTTTGTAAATACTATTCTAAACAAAGCCATCTAAAAACCAATTGTAATTTATTTTCTATGAATTTATTGTACAAATACAATTGTACAGGTACACAAAAGATATTTGGTATGGTAGTGTTTGAAATAACAGAAATTCACAACATGAGTACCAGGCTGGTTAAATAAATTATTGCACATAATAGAATATTATACAACCAGTAACAATAAAACTTGAGACTAAAGTCAGTACTTCCACTTCTACCTTATTCTTTTTAGTGAACAAAGCAAATTGTAGAAAATATCTATCCTATGATTATCATGTGATCATATTTGCAAAAAGAAAAGATTAAGACTATATATTTCTACCATATTATATGCATATGTATAGGGAATATTTTTCTGGGAAACTATACTACTTTTATTTTTTAAATGTAATTTTTTAAATAAAGAAAGGATATGAAAGTTACTGATGAACAAAGAAGAGCTTGATTAAAATTCACAATGGAAATAATCATAGAAAGATCCTCAGCACAAAATAATAAAAAAAAAGCTTCATTTTGTACTTTCTAAAACAAAGCAAATTACACATAAATTTAGACAAATCATTTGAGAGCAGGTTATAGCTGCACTCAGACACAAGGAATAGATGGAAGAGACCTAATGGTGTTTTGCCATGTGTATAATTCAGGAATTTTTATAAATAAATTTGACAAAAATCAATACATCACAGAGCTTCAAGGAGGTCAGAGGATCATTTGATCCAAGTCGCTCAGTTTGCAGATGATGAAGTCTTGGTCTGGGAAGTTATGCATTGTACAGACTGCAGGGCAATGGCTTGGCTTGGGGCCCAGGGAACATATGAGCCTGCTCTGATATCCTCACTTTCCTTCTCCTTTTCTGTTCCAGCCAGTGGCCCCACTGTGGCTACCTCCCCCCCCTTGTTTTTGGGCCCTCCACTGACAGCCACCCTTAGTGTGCAATGACCACTGGCTAGACCCTGGCCCAGTGGGCAGCATTTTACACAGATCCTCTTCCTTCCCAGCCATTTCTTCCATGGAGGGAATCACCTGGCCCTCTTTTCACAGAACAGAAAACTGAATGTAGAGAGGCTGACCTTAAAATAGCAGAGCTGGTGAGGGTCCCAGATGGACTGGAGCCACACTGTTCCCTAGCAGAGCCCCAGTTGCTACAACCCCACTGTGTGCATGACACCAATTCCATTCATCCTCAGGACCATACCTCCTGAGGTCTTCATGAAGTGTTATCATTCTGTCCTGGATCTACAACCATGTAAAAAAGATCTTCAAATAAAGTCTTAACCAAAATTCTGCCAGGTGAGATGTCCTGTATCCTAGATTTGGCATTGGGAGAGGCAGGATGGGGTTGCCCCTTAACCGTGAAGTGAACACTGCCCAGTTCAGGGGGCTCAGCACCACTCCAAGCCCTCAAGGTGAACACTACTCCACCCGAGCAGTCTGTGGCACCCCAGGGCTCACACTACACAGTGAGCCAGGAAGCCTAGAGGCCACTGGACACCCGTGGTGATGCAAGGCATTCAGCCCTTGAACAGAAGGAAGTGCCTTTTTAAGGCTCTGAGGGGTGTGTGCATCTTGTAGGCACATTTTCTCAGTGACATCGATTTTTTTTAATTTGCCAGCACCTGGAAGTGATCTCCCTCAGGATTCCAGGGAAGACTCACTGCCCAGACCCTTGGCCCCTTCCCCCAAATTCAGGCTTTTCAACCTCTTTCTCCTCTTCAGCAATAATTTGACCCCCTGGAAACATGAAGCACAAGAATCCACTTGAAGCCATTCTGAACTTGTTCTCTTATGGGAACATAAAAAAGAGGGTGTGGGGGGTGCCAGTTAGAGAAGTAGGGCAGGTATCTGTCTGGTGATGGGAGCAGCTTGCTCCCTGCCTTTCGGCTAGGCACTCTGATGTCAAAAAGCACCCTCTGACATCTGCTATTACCTCCCTACAACATCAGCGGCAAGCTGGTGGAGAATCAGTTTCTTCATCTATAAAGCGGGAATCATCAAGAGTCCTTGCCCAACGGAGTACCAGTGAAGATGGAACAAGATGATGAATATAAAGTGTCCCAGAAGTATGACCTGCTTTGAAATGCATGGAATTGTGCCTGGGGATGCCTGGGATGCCTCCTGTATCTTTAGGGATGTCACAAGGCCTCACTGGTGTTCCTTGTCCAGAAGCCCCACCAGGCTGCCTGGAGAGCTGGAGACCAGGATGTCCTAGCTCTGTTTCAAGTTTTCTGAGCAACCTCAGGCCACTCACTCACCTTCTCTGAACCTCAGTTTCTTCATGTGAAAAATAAGGAAATTGAGAATGAAACTGGATTATTGTTTAACCCCATACACAAAAGTAAAGTTGAAATGGATCAAAGACTTGAATGTAAGTCATGAAACCATAAAACTCTTAGAAGACAACACAGGCAAACATCTCCTGAATATAAGCATGAGCAACTTGTTCCTGAACGCATCTCCTTGAGAAAGGGAAACAAAAACAAAAATGAACTCATGGGACTACATCAAATTAAAAATTTTTGTACGGCAAAAACTGTATGGCATCAACAGAACAAAAAGGCATCCTACAGTATGGGAGAATATATTTGTAATGACATATCCGACAAGGGGTTAACATCCAGAATATATAAAGAACTCACACGCCTCAACACCCAAAAAGTAAATAACCCGATTAACAAATGGGCAGAGGATATGAAGAGGCAATTCTCCAAAGAAGAAATTCAGATGGCCACCAGACACATGAAAAGATGCTCCACACCAGTAATCATCAGGGAAATGCAAATTAAAACCACAACGAGATATCACCTCACACCAGTAAGGATGGCCAGCATCAAAAAGATTAAGAACAACAAATGCAAAAGAATTAAGAGGATGCGGAGAAAGGGGAACCGTCCTACACTGCTGGTGGGAATGTAAGCTAGTTCAACCATTGTGGAAAGCAATATGGAGGTTCCTCAAAAAACTAAAAATAGAAATACCATTTGACCTGGAAATCCCACTCCTTGGAATTTACCCAAAAAACACAACTTTTCAGATTCAAAAAGACATATGCACCGCTATGTTTATTGCAACACTTTTTACAATAGCCAAGATATGGAAGCAACCTGAGTGTCCACCAATAGATGAATGGATAAAGAAGATGTGGTACATATACACAATGGAATACTATTCAACCATAAGAAAGAAACAAATTCTACCATTTGCAACAACATGGATGAAGCTGGAGGACATTATGCTCAGTGAAATAAGCCAGGCAGAGAAAGACAAGTGCCAAATGATTTCCCTCATTTGTGGAGTATAACAATGAAGCAAAACTGAAGGAACAAAATGGCAGCAGACTCAGAGACCCCAAGAATGAACTAGTGGTTACCAAAGGGGAGGGGTGTGGGAGGGCAGGTGGAGAGGTAGGGAGAAGGGGACTGAGGGGTATTATGTTTAGTACACATGGTGTGGGGGATCTCGGGGAGAGCAGTGTAGCACAGAGAAGGCACATAGAGGATCTGTGTCATCTTGTTGCACTGATGGACAGTGACTGCATTGGGGTATGGATGGGGACTTGATGATATGGGTAAATATAGTAACCACATTGTTTTTTCATGTGAAACCTCAAAAGAGTGTATATCAATATTATCTTAATAAAAAATTTATTTAAAAAAAGAAAAATAAGGAAATTAATTAAATTCCCTCAGTGATTTTTTACTTTCAAATCATTAGCAGTTCTTGATGCATCCCGAGCCCCCACAAACTCAATTTGTTAACAAACTTTGTCTATTGAGAAAAAGTCAGCCTATTATATAATAACTAGTTCATTTTCTCATACTAACTCAGCAAAAGCACATGTGGTGACCGGTTAGTACCTGTGACAAGAAGAAATCAATGAAGGTGATGTAATTCTCACCAAAAACATGTGACATTTCCATTAAGTTCAGTAACCTTCTCTTTAAAGATAATTGTTATTTTATTTTTTATTTTCCAAAATGAAAAAATATTCTCTTACAAATGTAATATGTATACTAATTATAAAAATATAAAATAATGCCCAAGTATATAAGATAGACTTGGAATACAGACTTCAAAATATTTCCAGGCATACATAATATTATAAATGTACATATTTTTACAAAAATTAACTTTATATATTTTCTATAACTTCAAAAATCATATTAATATATTATTGGAAGCTTTCCATATTTATCCACAGACATCTATTTTATTGTTTTATACCTTACCAATTATTCAATAAATCCTATTACTGGCTGTCTGGGTTGTTGGCATTCTTTTACTCTGGCAGGCAACAGCGTGTTGAACATCCTTGCAGCTTACTCTATTGAATGATTTACTCTCTAACAGTGAAAGTGGTGGTTTTTTAAATCACATGTACTTTTTTAAAAGATGTTTTACTTTTTTCAAAAAAGATTTTATTACATACAGTACTATTATGAACTCACCCTTGCCGAATAACATACTAAATTCTACTCCTATCATTAGTATATTAGACTGGTGGCACTTTAGTGTTTTCTTTTTAAAATTATGTATTTAATATATAAAAATTAATACCTAAATTTATCAACAAGATGATAATTATAATGAAATGAATATCTGGATACTCTCCACCTGGCTTAAGAAACAGACTCTACAGTACTTTTACAGGTAAACATGTGGCTTTTATTTGTTCATTTAAATGCCTTGAAAAGTTGTGGGCCATCTGTACTATCTACACAGCGTCTATGGAGTTGGAGAAGATAGGTTGGACACCAGAAGTTTTGACAATCCCTGTAGTCACAAAATACTGCAATTTGTCCATCCATCTATCCATACTTTCATTTTTCATTCATTCATTTTTCTCAACATGCCTCTGTTGAGTGTTTCTTCTCTATTTCAGGCCCTGGCTAGACCCAGGGATTCAGAGATGACCAAAACAAGCACAACTGTGTCCCCCTACAGCTCCCAGTCTAGCACCCATGGCAGATACAAACACGTGTCCAAGCCACAAATGTCTGTGTGATTATGGGGATACCTATGTGTGCAATACAGCCAAAGGTTGGCAGGTCAGGAGAGCCTAGAGCAGGAGGACTGGCCTGGACACACCTGGAAGGCCACACCATCAGTGGACAATTAACACCACGTCTGACAGCAGCTTCGAAGCTCTCCTTGCTTGCCTGGGTCAGGGGGACAGATGCCTGTCTTCTCCCTTCCATGTTGAAGATTTATTTAGTAGCATTATTTTTAAGCAGCTTTTCAAAGGCAGGATTAAGGTCTCTTGAGAGCACCCGAGCGCAGCTTAGTCCCCAAACCCTGACTCATAGCAGCCACATTCCATGCAGGGAACACCTGGCCACCTCTGTACGGAACTGATACTGATTCGTGTGCCTGTAACCCGTTCCCCTCTGCTGACCTGCTCCTTGAGTACTGGGGCTGCTCAGAGTCAGGTCCGGCTTCTTTAGGCCAGGTCCCTACATTTGAGCAACATGAAGGTTCATACACAGGTTTTGTGGCACCAGTTGGCCTCTTTACACAAGCTGACTTCAGAAGGAGGACATCATCCACCCAGTCATGACTTTTGGATGCCCGTGGGATCTGGGTTGTCAAGGGCTCCAAATTTGGATATGAACATAAGCAAATGTATTTTAGTGCACTGGCACACCATGTCACTCTCACGAATGTGGGCCACACAAAGGCAGGGACGTCATCTGCCTTGTTCCCCCTTTGATCTCCACTGACTTGAACAGAGCCTGGCATTTAGCAGAAACTCAATAAATATCTGTTGAAGGAAAGAAAGAATGAATATAAGCAGCTAATCCACGAACATATGTTAACACCCATATATGCCTTCTCATTCCTCATCATTGCATCAAAGTGAGCACCCAGAACCCCACCCTCCACTCCAGTGGAGTGTTTTCATTACTAGAGACGATAAAAATAATGAGTGAGCTGGAGCTTTCCAACTGTGCTCGAAGCCAGGATCCGCTCGGAGGTGAGTTGGGCATGAACGGACTCCCTGATGATCACAGCGGGCAACATTTTAATGTCCTCAGTTTTCCTACTTTGGGGCAAGGGAGTTCTCAGCCTGGTGAGCAAGTTCTAGAAAGGAGCTCCCGAGTCTCTCAGGCCTTCCTAAGCCCCACCCACCCCGTCACATCCGCGTCCCTCTCAGAATCACACCGTCAGGGAGCTCAGGAGTCCCAGGTCCTCCCGCAGAAGCCCTGCCTGGGCCCTTGACCACGAAGGGAGCCTGACCACAGCCTTCTGGGTCCCCCAAGCTGTCTTAGAGAACCAAATGACCACCGTACTTTGCGCTTCTCAGCAGTGGGTCCCAGAAAGTGTTTCTAACTCCTTTTGGGAGTCATGGGTCCATCTGAGAATCCATTGGCATCTACTGGTTCTATTCCATGACGGAAATACCAACATTCCAATTTTATATTCAACTGAGGGGTTTTCCACAGTCCCTGGGCTCTGGTACCTTGGCCAGGATCCTCTGTTTAAGACCTGTGCCATACAGGCTGAGGGAGAGGGGTCCTGGTGATGCTACCGATCTACTCCACGTGTGTGCCCAGCATGTGACTTTCTAGAATGGAATTTCAGTGCAACATCCCAGAAAGCAGTAGTTTTGCATGTTCACTACTGGATTCCTGGCACCTAGACTGATACCTGACATCCAATAAAAACTTGGTAAATACTATTGGAATGAATAGAGAACACAGTCATGGGTATATCACTTTATCTCTTCAGCTCTGAGTTTCCCTGTATATCTAATAGAAGTTTCCATTTATATGAGCTCTTTGGTACCTTCCATCTTCTGAAGTTCATAACTTAACATTCCAGGGTCCTCAACTCATGGAAGATAGGAAGTCTGGGGAAGATCTCTCCTCTGGCTTAACTCTGCCCTCAGCCTGGTTTGGGAAGTTACTACTTAGACCCTTTAGCCAAAGTCTTTTGCAAGAAAGTAGGATCTAAATGCCAGATGCATCCTACTTCAAGAAAACTTCATAAATATAAAATCAGAAAGCAATTGCTCCATCGACAACAAAAACAACAAATAAAACAACGTTTCACTTTACAAGGAGTCTCTGGAACAAAAGATCTCTTCCTGATATGTCTACACTCCATGCTTGGCAGTAAAATTAAAAGCCCAAGTGTCTGATAACTGACTTATTTGCAAAGACCTCTTCCAAGTTATAGCTTATAGTCTGTTCTAGCTCCTAAAGAGCAATGGGACACAGAGTGGAGCACACGCGTGACTGTCCAAGCACCCAAGGGCATGGGCGCCTCAGCTTGCTGGGGCTGCCAGCCAGATGGACGTCTCATCCTGGGCCTTCATTTACAGCCCAGCAATGTGTTGGCCACTCCTCTTCCTTCCAATGCACTTCATCAAGTACACGCGGGAGGACACATGGGGACTGGGAGTGCGGAAGTGCCTGGAATGCTAAAGAACCATATCAGATGCATTCAAGAAATGATCGGCTTGGTGGGGGAGCCTGGGGCTCTGATCCTCTTCCCTTCCCTCTGTGCTTGGACAGCACCTCAGATCATGTCTGGGTTTGCTATTTTTAAAAGCTAAGATCAATAAACAGCTAGGAAAATTTCCAAATAGAGTACAGGCCCAGAGTCACAACTTTCCTCCAGTGATGCTCAGTGGAGATTGTTATATCATAAATATGACATGCACAAGCAATGGCCAAGAATCAAATCCGGAGCGGGGGTTTGTCACTTCATTTCTGAAGGGATCCGATGGCTTTTAGCAAAACCAGAAGATGAAAGTCCTGTTAGTCCACAAAACAGCCCATGAATAGGGCAAAATGCCTCAAGGTTGCCAGGGAAAAGGAAGACAAATGTGCTTTGTGAAATTTATAGAACCTCATCAGGTCCTCATCTGTCCTGCCATTGTTGTCCAAATTCAATGCCTTACTTGTAACTCTCATTTTTCGTATGATTAGAAAAGAATCTACAATTTCTGCTTTGTCTTGTAAAGGGATACAAATCGCTCAAGTCTGAGGAGTTAAATCGGTCCATTCTCTAGGTTCTAGTGTGGGGGCTAGGTTAAATTGGCAAAAGTTTACTGAATGTTTAAAGGAATGAATCAACAAAGATGAGAGGAAGGAAGGAAGGAAGGAAGGAAGGAAGGAAGGAAGGAAGGAAGGAAGGAAGGAAGGAAGGAAGGAAGGAAGGAAGGAAGGAAGGGAGGGAGGGAGGGAGGGAGGGAGGGAGGGAGGGAGGGAGGGAGGGAGGGAGGGAGGGAGAGAAAGAATTCTAATAAGTCAGGAAGACAAAGCACTGCTATCCCTAAGTTTAAATACAAAATACAGTATTTTTAAATCAGAACTTCAGATTAGAATTCTGCTGGTTTATCACAATGAATCACAGAAAATAATGTTCCACTGGGTAGAATCATCATGTTTACCCTGATGAAAACATGGTAGAATGAACAATTTTTCTGTGGATAGGAGTTGTCTAGATAGATGGAGTGGCTCATTAGGCATCATTCTCCCTCCCCCACACCTAACCATTTGTTTTGCTTTAATATTGCCTTAATTACCCAGAAAATTAAGATGAAAGTGGAGTCCCTAGGTTTTTGGATAACCTAGACTAGGATATACATTTGGTGTAACTTTATAAAAGGGTTTTCAAAATTCTTTATGTGGCTTAGGACGGAGGGGTTTGCATGGGCACAGGAGTCTCTGTAGAGATTCTCCCACGATGGATACTTGGGGACCCATATCTTCCTTTCTAAGGATGAATCATGTTACAGCTAAGCTTGCCTGAGCCCCTAGGGCGGTTGCTCTCCCAGATCCTGGGGCTGGGAGGTGCCCTGGAGTCCTCACTGCGCTCCAGGACAACAGCTGGAGGAGGGAAGCCCAGAAGCCAAGAACACAGGAGATGCGCCTCAGAGCCTCCCTTTATGTTTCAAGGCAGGAAACAGTTGGGAGTTTCACCAGATCTTTAAATGATGCACCCTTACTATGTGTCCACACCTGCTCTGAGTATCTCATGAAGAGGCAAACAATACCATAGTAGCTAAATTACTGAGCACTTACTATACATGTCACACAATGGTTTCATTTAACCTCTGAAGGTAACTATCATCCCTAAATTAGAAACTGAGGCAGCCTCGAGCAACTCCAGGTCATGGAGGAGTCAGGTGTGAGGTGTAGGCGTCTGACCCCAGCACCTCTGCTCGTAATCACTACCCCATCCTGCTTTAGTGCATATACCAAAGACAAAGTAAACTCAGTTACAGAGCATCGCCTAGGGGCCAAGCCTTGTGTGTGTCCTCCATGCCCATCATCTCCCAGAGCCCATTTACCTCTCAAAATAGCCCTACCAGGTGGGTACAATTGGCTCTGTTTTCTAGAAAGGGAAACCCAAGCTAAAACCCATCTGTTTCCAAAGCATGCGTTGCTCCCACCAGCTGAGGGGCCCCAAGCCCTGTGTGTCTGCTGCAACCGTGGGCAGAGAGGAGCCCTACAGGAAAAAGCAGCAGCTTGGGGCCAGGGAGACCGCCCTGCAAGAGTCAGCAGAGCCATGAAGCTCCAAGCCCTGGGGGCACTGCCCTCTGTCCTCTCGTGAGCCCCACTCCCCATGTGACCGGTCCAGGAACGGGGGTCTCATGAGATGAGAAGCTGACACTGGTCAACCAAGGAAATTTAGGGGATCCAGTAACACAGGAAAGTTCTCTCCCCTTTCTTTTACTTGAGATCACAGAAAACCATAGATTATTTGCTTCTGAGGATTTACTCGTTGTACTGAGAGAGGAAACAGCCTCAGAATGTGAAGGTTCATCAAAAAGACCAAGTCAGGTAGAGAGAGAAATTAGTCCAATAATGGCAAAGTCTTCTTTTACATTTTTAGCCAAAAAAAAAAAAAATGGATACAGCGTATGGAATCTGCCCCATCTCACAGCCTCATCTAACCTATGCGGTCATCAGACCAAAAAAACGCGTTTCCTTAAATATTGCCCGGCCGGCTACTTGCAAAGCCTTTCCCTCCATGGAACATTGCTACTTTTTTTCTTTTTTTCCTTTTGCAGCTTTAGAAAAATAGATAATTACTTCAGTTAATTTCAGCAAAACAGTTCAAACTCATCAGGGCTGAACAAGTATAATTTACTGCTCCTTCTGACTTATTGTTGTGACTAGATGTGGATTGATGATTAAAGTGGTAAACAGTAACATTTCTGTAAAATGGCTGACTCGGCTGCCAGCGTGTCGGGGGAGACACCTGCCCCAGTGGCTGCGCCGGGATTGTGTCTGCACTCAAGGCTGTCAGCAAAGAATGTAAGTATTTGACAAGGTGTTATCTAATTGTGTTTTTAAAAGCCACGATACATACATCTTTTAATGTGTCACTTTAAGCAGCCAGAGAATTTCTTTTATTAAAAAGTACAAAGGAAAAATGAATGCCTTGCGTTTTCCTTTTTATCCCTCTCCCTCTCTCTGTTATTTCTTTTTCCTTCCCCTTTCTAAGCTCTGCCCTTTTGCCGTCATTCAGTAGAATATATTTTGCTCTTTAGTCAAATTGGCTTTTATTTAAATGGTTGCCCAAAATAGCTCAGTCACATTAGGTCTATAAGAAGAAAGAACAGTAGGTCCCACAGATGATCTTTGCTCTGGTCCTGGTAGGAATTAGCAAAGAACAAATCTTCCCTGATGCTCTCAGCCCTGAAAGTGAGGGGTCAGTGGGGACATCCTCCAGAGAGTGATGCTCTGAGGGCCACTCTTCTCAGGGGTCCTCTCTCATCGTCCCCTAGTGACTCCATGTTTATTTTAACCCTCTCCCCTGCATCCTTTGCCCTGATGCTTGTCCCAGAGAGCACTGAACCCCAAAGAAGATAGTAATGTGGGAACTGGCTAGGAAAAGACAGCAATGAGGCAGGTGAGGCCCCTGGAACACCCACCTTCAACTACAGAAGTCAATGATGCCCGGCAGAGTTGATTTTTGAAAGAGCCAGAGAAACCTTGGAGTGAGCCGTCAGAGGAACAAACAATGGCAGTTCATCAAGAATGGGGTTCCCGCCCCCGTTGCCAGGTCCAGTAGGATGGCCAGGTAGAGGGCAGTGCCCAGTGCCTCATTCCACAGGACGAGGAGATGCAGCCCTCAGAAACCCCATGTGCAGCCACACCTGCAGTGCTCACTGGGTGCCTCAGGCTGGGCTGGCCCAGCTTCCTCATGACTCTGGTTCCCTGGCTCTCCGTGGGGAAGCATTTCTCTGCCATGTCCCCTGCCTGCACCCAGGGCCCGAGCAGAAAGCACGGGTCGTGGAGGAACCTGCCCACCACAGGCAGCACAGCACACACATGCATGGCTCCTCTGCAGTGGGCCTTTGGGCACTGGGGGAGAGGGGCTTCCAAGGGAAAACCTGGAAGGGGCCAGGGGGTGCCTTGAATCCCACATCTCCAATCTACACTCAGGCCCATCTAAGCTGCCTCTGTGCCACACTGACTCAGATGTTGGCTTCAGTTTTCAATGAATTGAATGCAAGTCCTGGTAGTTTCTCTCTTGAGACAAAAGAAGCAGCAGTGCAGGTCAGCTTGTTCTGCCAGGGAGTGGAGCAGGGTCCCTAACCTAGGACCACCTGAGCGTGCCCCCTGCGTGGCTCCAGAAGGCTCCATCAGGCACCCTGGGGATGAGGGCCTAATGATCTGGGCAGGACAGCTATTTAATCTGTCAAATCAGTGTTGGGTGGCAAGTGAAGCAGTGTGTTACCATTTATGCAAAGAAGGCAGTGGCCAGAGATAGAAGGAGTTGGGGAGGAACGTAGCAGGCAGGCCAAGGGTTCACCCTGAGAGCAGGGTCATGCCTGAGGAGGCCAGGCAGGGGGAGACTGCAGCCAGGCTCACAGATGTCTGCCTAGGCCATGGCCTGGAAGGCAGCTCCAGAGACCGGGCTGGGATGGGCCCTGCAGCCTGACCCCAGCCTTTCTGCAGGTCCTCATGGGGTATCATAGATTCAAGAAGGTGCAGGCTGCCAGCCACGTATGGATGGATGCTGGAAGACTGGTCAAATGGGCCTTTGTGTTGCGGAGCACAGCAGCCATGAGGACAGATGCTTTGTGGGGCAGGAGTCCTCGGGGCCCTCCCTGGCATTGCCTGCCTGTTGATTGCCCTTCCGAAGAGACTCAGAGAGCTCTGGATCACTGAGGGCACTTGCTGTTTGACATTTTTGGTGCAGTGTGGCTTACAGTAGTCCCGTGGAAGATGCAGCCTGGGGCATAGAAACAGCTGGCGAGACTGAGCGATGGGACCACGGGGCCAGATCTTTGAAGCTGCCTCTCTCTGAGGACGCTTGATGATATCTTTAAGCCTAGCCTATTCTGTTTCTTCTCAGAGTCTCCATGGCTCTACTTTGAAAGGTTCACTCTATCCAGCTATTGGATGCCCTCCAAAGGCTCTAAGGCCTGACAGGATGGCAGACCCCAGATCTCAAGACCAAGACTGGGAGGTCACTGCAATGGGATAAATAACCCTCACACTACAGCCACTCTCTCCCACATGGGGGTAGGGGATGCAGTGGGAGAGGCAAAGGAGAGCAGAGCTCCCTTGTCTGCAAGCTGGCCAGGTGGGGTCAGAGCCAAGCTGGCCTCGCCAGAGACTCGAAGGAATTTGCTTTGCCAGAGTCACAAGCAGGTTTGTTTTGCCAGCCTACTCTTCGGAGATGCTCCGTTTCAGGAAGTGAGAGATGGTACCTTTGGGATGCAGGCCAGGGTTGGCCTGTCTGCAGCAGCATGGACAAGAGCTCACTAGGGCCATCCGTATAGAAAGTTTGGGGACTGTGCCCTAAATCTCCTCCCATGTAGAATACCAGGCAACCCAGCCACAGGTGGCAGATGGTCCTTGCATCACGGCTCACAGGGGTGCTTCTTGTGGCGAGCCTCCCTTGCTGCCCACAGCCCGAGGAAGTGGTGTTTACTCCCAGGGGAGAGCCCGGTGATGCTGGGATTGGCCTGGAATTGGGTCTGACCCCAAGAAACAGAAGACCGTCAGACACGGGGAATGGGAAGTGTAGGAGGCCCACTGATCCATCTGGACGACACTCCGTGAGTCCCTGCCCTCCCGCTGACAGATGCAGGGATTTCTGACTGGTTTTGTGCCATGTGGTTTTCACACAGCATCTTCCCTCTGATCCGCCAGGCTGTGGTTATAAATACTTGATGGCATTGCACGAAAGGATCTTTTTACAACAGGTTTAATGAAGGGTTCTGCTCCAGATATATGGGAGAAGATGCTGAACTTGACGATGGCTTCTAAATGGTATGAATGTGAAAAACCTCAGCAAATAATAAACGCATTTCAAGCTTTATACCTGTTTATTTCACACTTTCTTTAATATACCAATTATTCATGTAACACCTAACTGAGAAATGTGTTATATCTAGCAATCACTTATAAGAATTTGCTAAACAGTAGCACAACGGATGTGTCCATCACCCGATCGTTTATCTTCCCTCTATAACCATGAACTTGCTGGCAAATGGGGGGTAAAGTTGATTTAATCTTTTGGTTTAGAAAAAAAAAACAAGAAGATATTTGTGATTATGAGACATTTGCTTTTCATTTCCACAGCCAGTTAGGATTCACAAACATGAAAATCCATTATGGAATGGTGTATAAAGTGTGACCGCGTCTTGTTCAGTCAATTAGTGAGCTGAGCCTGAGTGTGCTGCTTATCTGATAGTCTGCATCTTTAGTCTGACAAAAGTAAAGAAGATATTCAAAGAGACGGGGTAAGGGTCAAAGCAGGCCTTGATTCCTCCAGCAACACTTCATCAAATCCAGACTCCTACCTGCCGGACTCATTTCTACATTCTAAAAAAGGGCCCAACAAAAGAGGTCAATCCATGACTTGCCAGAAGGAAGAACAGGAAAATTCCACCACATTCCCAGGGGGGTTGGGAACTCTTGTTTTAAAATCTTTCCAAGTTCTACCCCTTGAAATCCTTTGAACCCCTTGACACCTTTATACAACATCAATGGATAATTCATCCCAAAACAGTGCTATTTTTGCTTTGCAAGAATTTGATGCATAGTGACTTGTGCATGGAAATTATCCTGCACATCTGTATTCTGATTATGATATTTAGTGCAAGGGTCATGAATAATAAAATTGCTAAATACGCTTACTGCCATCTATAAATAAAGGTTATCACACCAGAGAAGGTTTTGTTTTGGAGTGGCAGAACAAGGCAGGTTAGTTGCAAGACAATAGAGCTTTAATTTTATATGAAAATAAATACTTAAATTTATAAATATTCAAATGATTTCCAAAGTACAGGAGAAACACATCCAGACCTGCTCAGCAGCTGAGTACTGAGCTTTCCAAACGACACTGGAAAGTTTTGCGCCACCTTGTTAATGTTGAGAAGGAATTCTGAAGGGAAGTCACCCCCTCCAAGAAATGCTACTCTTGTGTTTCAATAAAGTTATTGTTTATGATTAAAAGCCCAAGACAGCCTATTGTCTCTCCTCAAATTTCTCCAGCAACCTGTCTCAGCTGGCTGTGACTCCGGGGGGATGGTTTCTGCGGGACAGTTGAATGGAGTGGCTGAGGAGGGTCCTGGGGGAACAGGAAGTAGCAATCCTGTGCAGAGCATGAGCAGCGAGGGCATCCCAAAGCCCTGCCCTGACCACCACCTTTGCAAGAGGAATGGCCACTTCTCCTCTGCTGTTATCTGCTTCTGGTCTGAATTCTTCTCCACTAAAGGGTGGGGGCATTTGTCTTTGCCTTTCCACAGTGAATTAATTATCAGAGGCGTGTCGGCATTGGTCCCGCTGCCTGAGGAGCAGGCCTCGCTGTGCCGAGCTTCCCCACCTGTACACATCTGGTCCCTTGCAGGGTGGTGTGACTCAGGCACGCCAGAGCACTCTGGTCTTCTGCCTCCTCCTGCAGGCAGCCCCCTGCCACTTGCTGGTTCCTGCTACCTGGGAACATTTTCATCCATTCTTCCCCACGGCCAGCCTTCCATCAAACAGCCGGCCATCAAAGGCTTTGTTTGTGGGTGCTGGCTAAGGAAGAATCACAGAAAAAACACACTAGAAGTGTCCTCTGAGACAGTGGAGGGTTCTCGCTCTGCAGCTGCAGCCCTGGCCCCAGAGACTGAGGGAGCTCTGGGAGGTGATCAGTACAGGAATGCCTGAGCTCCATCTTCTGGGCCACATCTCCATCCTCCTGGGCATACAATGTTCAGCAGAAAGAGGGGTGCCCATTTCCAGCTCTGCAAGGGGATTGTAGGCTGCAGTGCAAGCTGATAGCACAGAGAGGGCAGGACATGTTTAAAATCGACTGTAGGACCCTTTTTACACAGATGATGTGAAAATCAAAGCTGGAAGCTCCTACGTTCCCCCAATCAAAGACAAAGCAAAGGCTCTGAAGGCCAAAAAAACTATGATGAAAACATGTGAAGCCACAAACGTGTTTGCATGTCATCTACTCACCATGGCCCCAGACACCAGTGCCAAGTGCCCTGGGGAAAGAGGCCTTAGAGGAACACACCTGACCACTAGGCCACTGTCAAGCTCTCCCAGCCACATGTCACCCAGAAGAGGAAAGAGCACTCCAGCATCCACGGAGAGTATTGTGACTCTTGAGCAGCAGATCGAAGAGCCTGTGAAGAAGGTCTGTGGCACTGGCATGCCCCAAGTCAGCCCTGGCCGGCCCTGATGGGGAGAAGATAGGAGGGCGCCACTCTCCAAGCCATGAAAAGTGGGTTGTCTGGATGGATGCAGAGGCCAGCTCTAAATATAGTCAATGTTTCATTATCTTGAAAGAAGATCCTTTGTGCAGATGCCAGTATCACTCCACCCATGGTTCCCTCCACGTTCACCTCCGCCACTGAGGATGGCTAGGACGGAGTACCTGGGAACTGCTGTCAGGAGACACTATTCTGAGTTGGGGACTTAGATACTCCAGAACTTGCTCTTCAATCAGGATAAATCTGAGGCACACTCCATAATGTCGCCCAGTACGTCTCCCATGGTATGGAGCTCCAGTTGGCCACCAGGGTAACTGGCTTGGTAACGCACCCTTTATTGGTTCCCTTCCCTCGCTTGCCTGATTTCCTGCCCCGTACCTGTTCCCCCTGAGATCACTCCTAAATAAATCATATGCACTAAATTCTCAGACATCCACAACCTGTCCCTAGAAGGAAATATATGGCATCAGAACTAGTTTTTTTAACAGCAATGATAGTTAAAACAAAACAAGAGTTGTGGTGAGAGTTCCTGACATCACACGAATGTAATGGAGATTTCTCTTTGCTCAAGCAACCTGTTTCATGGAAGTGTGACTCTAGTTGCCATCCCCAGCAGGAAAAGTGCACATCACTGCCCTTGGTGGCCTGCAAGAGCAACAAAACTCTACTGCACAGACCCTGGGCTCAGTAGAGTCCTCGGGGCAAGGCTGAGTCCTACCACACTCCACACTATTTCCAAGCATCCTCCCAGGGTGGGAATGTGCTAAGAAATAAGAGGTCCACTCCAATTCTGGATCTACATCTGGTATCCTCCAACTTTCCACTGGGTCCAGTTCTAAAGTCTCTTGAGCATTCTACAGCATACACAGAGATACTGCCACCCTCTGCCACCAAATCTGCCCTTGAATAGGTTCCTGAAAGGACCTCTTCTTAGAGCTACGCCTCTGATCACAGTGTTCCCAAACCACACTTGTTTTCATTAATGCCTCTGTGACTTTTGCTATATTCTCATGTCATTCACACTATTACTTCCTTACTTTTTAAAAACTAGCTCTTTTTATTCTTTAATACATTTATTCTAAAAGGAAACTTTATATAAAAACCATAAATGTAAACCCAGTACTACTGGACTTAACTAGAAAATAGTCACATTTACAGGAACAATAAAAACAGGAGAGTGTTATTAAGTTTCAGCTAGAAGCACTTGCCCAAAAAGGCTTTGGGACCTTCTCTCTCTTGGTTAAAAACCATGATTAGCAGTGTTGGAGAGGTGATAGAGACAGAGCAGCACAAATTGATATTTTCTCCTTGATTTTAATCAGATATATCAGAAGAGAATTGGAAAGGGAATTCATTTCCCATGATGTTTCCATGGGCTGTGTATGGGGCAGCTATTGCAGAATCCCACTGTGTGTCCCACATTGGAAAACTCACTGCACGTGGCTCTAGACTTCCCATCCCTTGCTTCTCTCCTTTTTTGCTGACATGCAGCCTGCCAATCTCCTCCCCAAATGGGGCATCTGGGACCACAAGGTAACACGCTGGTCCTATTGTCAACCACTATGCCCAGGACACTCAGCTTCTACTGATGTAGTCATTTACCATGTCAGTGTCTCAAGAGAACCCGGGCTCAGGGGCTGGGCCTGGCATGCCACTGCTAGGGGACACCCGTGGTTGCGTACCAGAACACTTGCTCGATCTGCACAGGTGCCATCTACCAGAATGGCCCCAGACCGCTGCATGAGCTGGTAAAGATCAGTGCTCAATTTGACCTCCAGCCTAGCAGGTGCAAAAGTGATTCAAGGCACAGCTGCCACTCGAGGGAGCTCCCTTGGAAGCCACATGTTGCTACTGGATGAAGACTGAATGCACTTTGCAGCTGGGGCCTATGAGATCTAGGGGAGGAAGCAGAGTGCCACAAGTAGCAAGGCCATGAATGCCTTAAGTTAGTAAACAAAAGTACTTTTAAAAGCAACAATTACGGAAGCAACTTCAGTTTAACCTTGTGCCCTCTAAGCTAGCACTGCTGCAGGCTGCAAATTTAGTGGAGAATAAACTGATCAGAAAGGGTTTGCAGCACATGCAAGCTCCAGGCTCCTCCCCAGTCTCATCTACAGGAAGCCCCCATCCCTTTAGCAGCACCCGCACTATGCCCAAGGCCCTCCTCTGACAGATGGAGTTCTCTCCCAGAAGGTTGCCACCTAAAAGTCGACCTTGTTAATTTGCTCAGGACTGAACCCTCCAGGCTGCGAGGCTGAAGATCAATAGCTCAATTGACCAAAAAAAAGACATGAGTGACTGCAAGCAGGAGGCGGCCCAGGACAGCCCAGTAAACCCCTTACTCAGTGTCTTGAGCCTGCCACGTCTGCTACACCCAGAAGTAGATGGCAGGTGACACTCGGGGGTGAGGCCTCAAGAGCTTCACAATAGGTGGTGGAGAACGTGCTTGCCATATTAATAGATTTGGAGAACAGAAGAGTAATGTCAACTGATCTTGATTTAGTTGGGAAAAATGCTTCCTATCATTTGCTGTTAACTATTAAAGTTGTTTAAACCCTTCGGAGACTAGATCTAACATCAGCTTGCTTTGAAGGTTTGATATGTCTTGTAATCCATAGATTATTGAAGTTAATTTCTCTGCTGAGATACTGCTATCAGTGAAATTGCATGCATACTCAAAAATATAGAAACAAAGAAAGATTTTTAGTAGGATTTCTGCTATGTCTCAGTCTACAAAATTAGCAATGGCAGAAATGGCTAGGATAAAGATCTAGAAGGAAAAGAGTATCTTAACTCCTTTCTTATCTTTTCCCAAGATAGGTGTGGACAGAGCTGTGTTATTTGCACATAACTGTCCTTTACTCATTTAGGAATCTTTTTTGCTTGTTATTAGACAGCCCCTTATAGGGTAAGATAAAGAGGGCAATAACACTGTGCTGATTTATATCATTGTGAATCATTTTTTCCTTACTTTAAATTAATTTTAATTGAATCTCATCCTCTTGACTTTCATTTACTTTTAAATGAGTTTCAATTGTAGAGTTAGAATGCAACTGACTGCAAGAGTTGACAAGTTTCAGTGTTTTGATCAGATTATTATATAACGTTGACAAATGTTTCTTGGACCACAATACTGCATATTAAATATTATGCAATACTCATGGTACTCTAAATTCACACAGTATTTTACTGGTACGTAAAAAGCAGACTGTGTTAAATTGTAATTAATTTCCAGAAGGTACCATTGCCTCAAAAAGTGATTGCAAATAAATTACTTGTTTCTGACTATCCTCTAGAAGTGAGCTAGCCAGGAAACCCTTTTTAAAAATGATATTCATATTGGAAATGATACAAAGTGCCAGAAGGAGAATGGAAAGATGGAAGGAAAGTACATAGATTTCTTAGGGTAGTTTTCAAAGGTGATCACGTGCCAGTTACTCCACCAGCAAAAAGAATTTGCCTTCTAGGCTCTGAATTTCAGTTGTATCCTTCTCTAAAAGTTTGGCCCCAGGAGCTTAGTCTGGAAAGGTCCTGTGGGACTGTGGACATACTACAAAGCATGGAATCTGGGCGTTCTTGCCAACCCATCCATGCTGGGGCTACTTACAAACCTTCTACTTCTCTTATTGCCTCAACACATACAGAAGCACATTGCCACAGACTAGTTTCCCCCCAGACTCTCTTCCATCCAGGGGCAGACCAAGATAAGCAGAGGGTCTTTGCATTTTCTAGCACTGGGCACAGAGATGGATCCATTGCACTCTATTGCACTTCCCTCCTTCATAACAGCCCTGTGAGATGTGGCTGTCATCATGTTATGGATGATAAAACTCAGTCCTAGAAATATCTTGTAACTTGCCTGAAGGCAAATTGCTACTAAGTGGTAGAGCTGGGATCCAAACTGACTAAGTGTAAGCTCCAGGGAAGTAGGGGTTTGGGCAGAAGGGGGAGTCTAGGAGGCTTTTCTTGTAGACTGATATGACCCACATACCCAGAACTGTGGCTGGTACAGAGTAGGAGCTCAATGCATATTTCTTGGAGAAATGAAGAAATTAGCCCCAGCACTTTCCACTGCAGTATGCCAAATGCTGAAGTTGACGTTTCAAATGTCAAGCAATATGGCATAGACAATTGGGAGAACGTTCAACTGGGAGAAGATGTGTGTGGCCCAGGGTCAACAAGAAAGGCTTGCTGAAGGACAGGCCTTGAATATTATGTAAGTGCTGGAGGGGGTGGGGGCATTCCGTGTGGGATGCAACTCAGGGGAGGTGGGAGAAGGCAGGGGTGAGGGTGGAAGCAGTGTGGAGACCAGGAAACAGGGCTGCTGGGAACAGAGGGCTGTGGGCCAGCTTGGGCTATGGATTCTAGAGGGTGACACCAAGCAACAGCATCCCACTCGGAGCCAAGGGCACTTTCTGGGAGAGAAAGTTCTAATACCTGAATTTCCAGTTATATTGTCAAAGATATATTCATCCTTCTTGACTACTGGAGCCTTAGTCACTCTCTGAAGTCCCCATTGATAGCCAAGCTTGTCGAGTCTGAAGAGCTGTTGATTCATTTGTTCATTTGTCCATCCATCCATCCATATCCATCCAAACATACATCCTTTCATCCACTCCTCCATTCACTCATTATTCTACAATATTTGAGGGCCTCCCATGTGCTGGGCACTGTGGCAGGAGCTAGGGGCACATTGACCACTGTCCTCATGGTGATCACTTTTGCTCCAAGGGGCTGTGCTCAGGAAACACCACTTTCTGTTCCATTAACACTAGGATTGCCTTAAATGAAAAATTTCACCTTATTTCTTGAGCATTCTCAACATGCTTAACAGTGTATATTTAGGATAGTTTTGTTCTGAGAGAAAAGATGAATTTCTAGACACAGTTAAAGGAAATCAGACAAACAAAGATGCAGATTCTCCAAGGTTCAGACTTTGGAAATTATGAGGATTCATGCAGGAGAGACCTGTGTGGTTCTGGAAGGCATTACTAAAGACAACAGAGAGGGTTGATCCTGAGGGGTGGTCATGGAATGGCAAAGGGGAGCAGGAGCTTGTTCCAGCCTGAGTCTCCAGTATCTTCAAACACTGCCTTAACTGTACTTTGTATAGTCACCTATCCACATGGTAAGATATTCACATACTTGTATTTAATCAGAAGTGCTGTTACCCTACAGGAAAGAAATTGTGACGGCAGGGCCACAGGGGAAGCTACATTTTTCACCACACCCAGACTAAACACACTGCACCTTCACCAACAGCTTTCTTACATTGATCCCTTATGCTCCTGCTGCTGGGGGATTTGGAAGTGTAAGTAACATGGAAGTTAAGAAGCCTTATCTGCCTGAGTCTCTCAAGGAGCAGTCCTGGAAGGAAGGGACCGTTTGCAGTAAACAAGTTCCAAGTGCAAGTGCCCAAGGAGTATCTGGGGGTGACCTGCATGCAGGGTAACACACGTACACACACTCCAAAGCCACCTCCCTTCCTTCAGGAAGTCCTTCTACAAAATAAGGGCAGCATCTTCCTGTCACCCTGCTCTGCCAATAGTCGTTCCTCACCTCAAGGGCATTGCTTCAGGCCCTGCAGCAAGGCAGAAAGAGCACCGCTGGGGCCACTGAGTAAGGCCAGAGGTACTAAGCCCCTTTCTCCCTATAGCTTCATCCACTGTGGTCCTGGCTTGCCTGGAGACCCCACTCCAGATGCTCCCCAACTCTTGCCTTAGAAATGACACTCAGTGGCCAGAACTTTCTTCCAAAAAGCCCTGTAACTGTGGCCCTTGAAGATCACCTAGTTCCACCCCTCATGGCACAAATGGGACACCTGTAGCCTAGAAAGAGCCTGTGACTTACCTAAGGTCAATCAAATTGGTAAGAGAACGCAGGTCATCAGACATTACAACTCTGGAAGCCACAGAGTGTAAACAAATTGCTTTCAACTGTTCTGTCAACAGAATCCCCTCCCCAACATTCTTCCTTGCCAAAAGGGCTTGGGTCCCGTCCCTTTTGTTTGATGGGTGCCTGCCCATTGTGCTTCACTGCCTCTGTTCCCCTGAGCTGCCAGATGGCATCGTTTTCATATCCCTCAGGATTTCCCTGCCCCTAGCCAAACCTTATGGAGCTGATATTGAGTCTTTTCTAACATGGACAAGGTTGAAAGCTGCATGGCCCTGCTGAAACCTAACCGTGGGCTCTTAGCCTCTTCCCTGCCCTTGTTTCGGCCCTCAGAGAAGTCCGCGTGGAATCCTGTGGACACCCAGTTGCTCTGGGTTGGTTGGTACCTGGCTCTCAGACACCACTTCTTCATTCCTTTACCACCCTGCTTCCAATCTCAAGAGGCCCAGAAAATCCTTCTGAGAATGGACATAGCCCTGCCAGCTGGTCTCAGTCTCTGTGTCCCCAGCAAGAGCTGTCTCTGGTCCTCAAAGCAAATCTTCAATCCCCAATAAGCAATTACCTTTCCATCATCACTGCAGAGGCAGGGAAGTTAGTTGATCTTAGTCAGTTATTATTTCTTTTCCTACAGAAATAGTTTCACCTGTGTGGTGGCTTTTCTAAAATCTACTTCACTAAGTTCAGATGGAATCTCAAATTTTGGAGGTCCCAGAGCAAGCTGTTAATGCTCATAATTCCAGAGGCTAATACAAATTATCTGGGGGAAACCATTTATACATTAAATGAGGACAGATGAGCTCACGCAAGTCTCAGAAAATGCTGAGCCACCCTCTTCCTATGGACACAATCTCTGCCCTCTGTCCAATCTGCAGAGACCTGAGGCCCAGGACTCTGGGGAGGGCATGTGTGGGTTCACACAGCAGGGATGGCTTGCAAAGGGAACCAAGTAGCCAGGGGCAGGGATTACCCTAACCACTGTGGACGCCCAGGTGAGAAAGAGTCCTCAGGGGAGGAAGAAAAGAGAGTCTACTAGCAAAAGAAGAAAGATTTCCTCCATGGGAAGGGTGTGTCCAGTAATGACAAAGTAGGCTTTTGCAAGAAGGATCTCAAAATACCCCAGAACAATGTACTAGAACATCTCACCAGAGTGGTGTCCTAAGGACAAAGGAATTAAAATATCATCTAAGACATTTGATTCCATCCTGTCCATACCACTCAATGTGCTCCATGGGAATTAAGGGACAGAAAGAGATTAATTGTACTAGCGCCTGCAAGTTCATGCTTCCCTGTGTCCACACCCTCTGCTTGTCTCCTGCCTAACACTGAATTTGGGCTTGGCCATGTGGCATGCTTTGGCCAATGGGACAACAGTAAATTGATGCAAGCAGGTCATGCCAAAGTGCTTGTGCATATCCGTTTGCTGTCTTGGAACCCTGCCTCTGACATGAGAACCAGCCCAGGCCAGCTTGCTGGAGAATGAGAGACACATGGGACAGAAGCAAGTAACCTCAGCCAAGGCCACTCTAGACCAGCCAGTCCCCAGCCAATATGCTAGCCAGCCACAGAAGTGTGAGCAAGTCCAGCTAAGATCAGTGGAAATGGCCTGGATCTGCAGAATCACCCAGCAGACCCAAAGGCCTGTGAGGAAACATAAATTGTTGCCATTTTAACCCCTAATTTTTGGGGTGGTTTGTTACACAGCAATACTTAACTTTTATAGCTGTAATGGCAAAAATACACTTGCTAATCATGTAAGGACAAAACACTTTACCTCTCCTTATTTTAGTTCCCTAAGCTATCTTACACTCCAAGGATGGAATTTAGCTAGTGGTTTTCTGTATATAATTTTAATTTTCTGTATATAATTAAAATGACAACTAATATTACTGCCCTCATAACCAGCTGCTCACATCTAAGCCCCAAACCTAGTGCTAAGCCCTTTGCCTTCATGATCGTATACACTCACGTTGGGTAGGTCTTAGTTATGATGCCCATGAGGAGTCTGAAGTGCAGCAAAGCAAAGCAACCTGACCAAGGTCACAAGGCTGCAAGTGGCAAGACTGGGACACTAACTCAATCCTTGGGTGCCAGGGAGTGTCCTGGTAAATGATGCAAGAAAGCACAAATAGGCTATCCAGAACCTGGATTATCCTCACTGGATTAAAGGCTGTATCTCAAGAAATGATAAACTGAGCCTCATTTCAGGAAGAATCTGGTTAAAGGAGCCCTTCAGTGCCACACCTAAAGGGAACAGTGTCAGCCTCCAGGTATGGTTCTCTGACTGACAAGCGGACAACTTTCCCACCTACGTGGCTTTGGAGGAAGCCAGTATTTCAAAATCTCAAGGGATCTACACTAGTGGCCTATAAAATTGGAAATTCTGAACAATTCTACTGCACTGGCAAAGCCTTATGTGAGGAGAGATCTTTCCTTATATCATGCAATCCAACACCTTTGCCTCAGTGGAATCAGCTGGAAAAACCAAAATGAGATGGGGTCATACACTCAGTACTCAGATGAGCCCAAGAAACAGGTGAAAACCCCCAAATAGGAAGACCCAAAGATAATTTCTTTGCCAAGCCAGGCATTTGGCTCTGGCTCAGAATTCGAGGTCTCATGGTGTGCCACATCCCTCATGTGCAACTGGGCAGAGCCTTAGGTAAGATGGGGCATTTCCATTTCTGGCAGCAGTGCAACATTTAGCTGACCACCTCCTCCACGCATGTGGAAACCCCCACAAGGGAACTCGGTTTCCAAACTATCAGTCTCCAAATCACAGTAACGTTTTCTTTAAAAATCTGAAATTGCAGGGTAGATTTTATAGCTTCCCTCCAGAAACCCTTCAGATTCCACCTCTGAACTTTAAAACAACAATTTTATTTAGAAAGTGGATTTATTCATAGGTAAATAGGATATAGTGTGGGTGAAGTCAAAGGGACCAGGAGGCAGTTATTGGATCTATCAGCACAAAAGCCGCACTGTTGCCGGCAGCGGAGGCTCTGCCATCCCTGTACCTCTCAAAACTAATATGTAACCATATCTGTTTTAAAAGAGTGATTCATTTTACTCCCATTGCCTGCGAAACTCTCTTCATCCCCACCACAGGAAACTTGAGTCTGATTTTAATGAGCTTCAATTGGAATGTGGCCTTTGAAAAGTAGTGCATTTGAAAAGATGGAACATTAAATTTTGTAATGATGTAAAACATCTTCAATTTTTGACAGGACAATGGCGCTTATTGTACT
The DNA here is from genome assembly GCF_040802235.1 of Manis javanica. Taxonomy (NCBI): domain Eukaryota; kingdom Metazoa; phylum Chordata; class Mammalia; order Pholidota; family Manidae; genus Manis; species Manis javanica. Next base: position 23,400,041 of record NC_133172.1, read on the forward strand.
TTATGAGTCCACTGGCGATTCAAAGGTCACTTTGTATATGACTCCACAGACAGGGGCAGCACGGAATGAAAATTAGGTTACATGTGATCAGCTTTATTATTAATCAGACGAAAATGGATTTTTAACATTTTTCTAATGAGCAACAGAGAAGGAAGAAAATACCATGAATAAAACTACAGAAGAACTAGAACGGCCGAGGCTAAAAATGCACCACGGCCATATCTAAAAATGCACTTTAAATCTGAAATACTTAAATACTATCTCAAGGAATAAAATGCAGCTGCATATTTTGGTGTCATAAATACATAGAAAACTGCTGAAATACCTACTCTAATTTACTATCTCTGTCCTTTGTTTATAACTAACTAATGAACATTTCTCCACACAGTATATTTCCCAGTCCCCAAGAACATCAGACTGGGTGAGGCTGTGTCACTATTTCCATGATAAATCCTGTTTTTCAGGGGTTTATAACTCAGCTGTAAATATGTAATTCAGACTAAAACTTGGCATACAAGGCCTCAGCCAGGAAGCGAATTTACACTACAATCACCACTCTACCCCATCTAATTTTTTAAGCCTTTGTATGTGTGATATTTTGGTATTGAAGAGATGGGATATTGAAATGAAACAGAAAAAAAAACAATAAATGAAAATTGAAGAGCTGGTAATAGTTTTCATTTCTTATTTAAATCAAATGGCTATTTTTCAAGATACTCTCTGAAAAGCATATCAAGGTATTTATAAAATAAATAGACTTCGTGCCCCAAACAAATAAAAGCAGGCAACAGAGACACATTTAAAGTGCAGTTCTGTGGAGAATGTGATTGGGGAAACCAAGGCATAAAGTGTAGGCTTAGGGTGCACTTTCCTAAAGAACCGTACCGCTCCAGGAAGGAGCAGGTCCTCTTCTACAACTGCTCGCTCAGGAGGATGGCTGTGTTACACGGAGCATTGCCCAGAACCAAAAAACAGGTTCAGCCTCCATGCAAACCAGGTAGCTTTACAAGAAGCAAACCCCTCAGGCCTGGCCCTGCAGCTAGTCCCGGGAATTCACACTGTGGGTCACAGCAGGAAGCAAGGGGGTAGTGTGGATGGTGTAGAGCAGCAGGTCCCACTTGTGTGAACAGAACTTGGCTATCTAGCCCGCAGCATCAGGAATGAAAAGGGCCAGTGTAGACACTGCCTTCTGAGACAAGAGTGAAACCTGATCCACAGCTCCTGGATAGCTGTCTATCTGCCCAGACGGTAGGAAAAAGGAAGCAAACAAAAGACAGAGGAAAGAGATTGAAATTAAACAGTGAACTGGGGACTCCCAGGAGGCGGAGTCCAGTGTGTGGGGCCCGGGAAGAGGACAGGGTGGATCTAAGACAGTGGTGGACACAGAGACAGAAGGAGAGCCAAGAAGGGAGAGAGTGGCTACACATGCAGGCTCAGAGAGAAGCATCCCATTTGCAGCCAGTCACCTGGCTCACATCACCCCCGACACCCAGATCTGAGGAGCTGCCATCCCTCCCTGGATCCCTGCAGTGCCTCTTCTCTGGCCTCCCAGCTCCCACCTTTGAACCCCCACCCCTAGCAGCTAGCACGGACCAGGCTGTGACTTGATGCTGCTCATACCCTCCAGATGTAAAAGCTGGCATCAGGACCACTATGTGATTTGTGGGGCCCAGTGCAAAGTGAAAATGCAGGGTCCCTGGTTCAAACATTGAGAATTTCAAGGTGGTGACAGTGGAGCATTATACCAAGCACAGGGCTCTTCTGAGCTCAGGGCCTGTTGGGCCACAGCCAGAGTCCTTAGAATGGTCTACAGGGCCCCAGGCCACACTCATGGCTTGTCCATGTTCCCTCTTCAGTGGGCTTTCTGATAAGTGCACCTGAAACTGTATAAGCAAGCTCACGCCTCAGGGCGCTAGCCCTCACTGTTCCCTGCCTGCAGTGTGCCTTTTCTTGAATGTGACCTCCTAGGCCTAGTCTCTATCCACCCCATGTAAGGTACCAACCCTGCCCAGCTACTCCCAAAGTCACTTACCTTATTTTTCTCCAGAGTCGTATCATCCTCTAACTGACTGGTTGTTCAGTCATTGACTGCCCACCACCCAGCCCCTAGATCCTGAGCTCCCTGAAGACCGTAGGGGAGGAAGGTTGTGTCTTTTCTTGATTGCCTGATCTCTAGAGCCTGGAGAAGGACCTGGTATACCAGAGCCCTCGGGACACATTTGCTCAGTGAATGAACAGAGGGCGATGTTGCTGCTCCCTTGGTCTCATTTCTCTCTCTGTAATAGATGGTGTCCATCAGGGCTGACAGAACCACTTGGGGTCACAGCCAGAGCAGGCAGAGCAGGGCAGTGGATGGGGAGGACTGTACCCACTGACTGAGTTGTCCATGGAAGAGTTAATGTGCCACTCCAGGCCATGCCAGTGAGGTCTTAGCCCATGGGAGGGGCTCTTGGAGGAGGTACATGCCCCACAGGGCAGAGAGAAGGGGAACAGGTTCACACGACTAGGCACTGTGGCTGCCTTGTCCACGCCTGTGCTCTAATGCCTAGAAGAGTGACTGGCATACAAGAGATCAATAAATATTGACTGTATGAAATAATGAATAAATGAAAATGAGTCAGTGAATGAGTAACTCTGCTGCACAGTACATTTTGACTTTGTTTCCTACAAACTCGGTAACCTCCAGCACAGATCACATAGGGTGAGGGGTAGGGGCTGCGTGAGCAAAGACAAGCCGGTGTAGGCCTGTGCTGATGTAGATATGCCCATGCAGTGGCAAGCCCATAGCAAACCACAGTCTTCTGCTATCACTTTTTATTGAAGGGCTTAACTAAATTCAAACCATGCTACCTTAGTTTCCCACCTGGAAAATAAATCCAACAGGATTCAGCAGAAGTCAGGAGAGGAAATTCAGTGATTAAAGATTTATCTGTATTATTTTTATATTTATTGTGTTATACATATGTGTGTATATAAATACACACACATATATTTGATGCTGGTCAAGTGTCTACACTCAGTCTTGTTAATATACTATGGCCTGGCATGAGTGCTTCATAGCATGGCACAATGAGTGCTTCAAGCTGAATGTAAGCACCCATCTTCCATGTCAGCACCCATCTAAGAAGAGCTCTGCATCTACTAGAAACCAGAAATACCTGTCAATAACATCAGTCTAAGCTGAGCCTTCCTATTGCTATTCAAGCCCCTTGTTTTTGGTTTGCCCTTTGGCAACAACGAAGGGAACAGGTCCCTGCTATTAGGACCAGCCATTGGCACTAGTTAAGTACTCCCTGGGAGGCACCCACAGGCCCGCATCCCCAAGGCAAGGGGCACTGAGCAGTGGGAGACAGTGGGTTTGGGAGTCGTACCTCTGGGCCTTTATCTGCAGTCTTGCACCTTTCCTCAAAGGGTCTCTTCCCTTAATCTGTATTCAGGCTTATCCTGGTCCTCTGGCCCCACTGCAAACCACCCTTTTGTGTGATGAACATGACAAATAATGCTAGGGGGGAAAAGCAGCCTTTCCACTTACCTTCTCACTTTGAGAGCATATAGGGTGTTTTAAGGTTGCTATAGTTCCTAATTTCACCTTTTAATATTACACAGATAGTGTTGCAGCTAATATGAAAGGTGGGCTACCTCTTGTCTCCCACAGAGGCCAGAATGGCATGCGATGCAAATAATATAGCAACCAGCTGGGAGAAGAAACACTAAAAAAAAAAAATCATCCAGAAATAGCTGTTCATTTGAAAGCAGTTTGCCCAGACAAGAACAGGGATCCTGAAAAGAGAACGGAGCAGCCAATCTTGGCAACAGTTCCCCTGCAACTCAGGGTAGCAGCAGCTACCACCCACGGCCCCTGTGTCAGAAAGTGCCAAGGAGATGCTGACCCTGGTGCCACCCGAGGCAACATGGGCTGCCGCTTCAAGGTCCCAGGCCCGTCTAAGCAGCAAATATTAGTGCAAATTCATGTACCTTTCTCCAAGGAAGCTTGACTTAGCTTTCCAAGGAGCTGATCCATGTTTTCCAGGTGACTATATTGGGTGTGGCCATTAAGAGTCTTGACTAGCTCCAGCTCTCTATCCATAAGATACCCAAAAGGAGACTGGGTGGGCTGCAGTCAAAGGAATGGACTCAGCCATGGGCATTTTGGTCTGGGAGGTGGGAGACTCCCCCTGGGGGAGTTGAGGGATGGCTGTTTTACTCATGGAGCCATGTTCGTGGTCATGTGACCAGCTCTCTTAGTTACAACTGTTTCCAGCCTCCCACTGCAGGTAATGGGGTTAGTGTGCAAAGAGCTGGTCATGATGCCTCCGCTAGATACAGTAGCCCTCCAGCATGGCTGGCCAGAATCATGGGGAGCGCCTGAGTCCCAGGAACAGGAGAGGTGTCTGGGAAACAGTCCTGGGAGTCAGGGACCTGGGCACTTAGCCTAGCCTTTTGCTGCCACTAACAAGGCAAGTTATTATCTTTTCTTTGTGCTTCAGTGTCCCCATCTGCATACATGGGAAAAAAGAGCCCGCTCAGGGACAGGGAGAAGTTCGAATGGAATGTCAGTGTCTCCATTTCTGGGAAAGCCTTGGGAAATGCTGGTCACGTATGCAGAGAGCATGGGCCCTGAGGTCTGAGAGCTGCCAGTGCTCTGTTCCTTTCCTCTCAAGGTCTTCGTCTTTGCTGCCCCCTCTCCTTGGAACATGCATCCCCTATGAAGCTGGGTCCTCTTGTCACCTAGGACTCACTCCAAGGCCAAGTCCTCAGAGAGGCCCCTGATCCTCATAGTCCATGATGCTGACCTTCCTATATTACTCTCCAGTCCACTGCTGTCTTCGCATCACTGCCACCAGCTGAACTTAAACTGGTTTTTGCTTATTATCAGCATTCCCACATAGAATGTGAGCCCCACAGTGTGGCTGTGGCTGCTTTGTTGGTGACCATCTCCCAACTCTCTGGAACAACTCAATATGTGGTAAATATATGAACAAATTACCCCATTCATCCCTTGTCACAGAATCTTCTCCTTTCCAAAAGGTTTGGCAAAACGCTGTTCCTTTATTCTCCAAAACAAGGCTGCTGAAAGATGGAAGGTGGAGGGTGAGGTCCAGGGGTAGAGGTCGTGGGAGCCCGGGAGACTTCTCTGCAAGCATGAGCTCTGTCCCCTACCACCTCCTTTCCCATTCCCTGTATCTGTTCCTCCTTAGTGCTTCTTCCTCCCACTTTACAGCCACTGTTAGTAAGGGAGCCTGGCTTCTTCACGTAGTTGGTAGTCCTGGACACCCTCTCACAGGGTTGCACATGTAAACGTGCTTCCCAAATGCAAGTTCCATACCTGGGCCCTTTGTGGAAAAGAGCAGCCTCAGGAAGCAGGAGAAGACTTTTTTATCCAGAGAAGGGCTCCTCTCCACATTTTTACAAGTGGTACCTACTTCTAGACCAAGATGACTATAAAAATCTGAATGGGTAACCCATTTAAGCCAGGGTTGTATTAGGTTAAAAAGCCTGCACCCTACTCGTGCTTTTGAAGTGGCCAGGTCCTCCACAGGGGGAGTGAACTTCAGGGACAAGCCACAGGAACACTTTCCTTGCTTGGGTATAGATCCTCAAGAGGGAGAGGCTGCCTACAGCTGCCCCAGAAGGAAAAATGATGGCCAGATGGACCTGCCTGGACACCCAGAAACAGCACTAACCCTTGTCTCTGGTTCAACAACCAAGGGCAATTCCTCTCCAGAACCTGCGTCTAAAGATTACCTCTAAGATTACATGCAGCTCTGATAGTCTAGGAATGTTCGGTTTCATTGTGGAGAGACCAATTTAGAGCTCAGTGGGTTCTAAAAGTAAAGCAGTCTGCCTCAGGGGGCACCCGAGATGCTGCCTGGAAGACTTGTGCATCTGATGGCACTGGCCTGGGACTCTGGGATGAAGCCTGCTGCTGAGGTCACACTGACCAGACAGCATAGAGAAGCAGCAGGAGGAATAGGCATGGAACAAGGGAGAGAAGTGTGGGGCCAGCCCCAGTACGGTGGCATGAACTGGAGAGAGTCCTCACAAGCTGCCCGGTATCCTTTGTTGAATAAAGTGGGCTCAGCTATTCATGATCAGAGGCTTTGGCTGGCTCGACCCTTTGCCTGTGTGTCTGATGCAGCTTCCTTGGGAATACCCAATTTTGACTTCATCAGAGCCTAGAGCAGACCCGCAAAGCATGCCATATTCAGCTTGTTGGCTACTCCCAGCGGCACCCCCACTGATACACGTCCACTCAGCTCTGCTGGGACCACTGCGGGAACCAGCCTCCTGAGCGTCGGCCCCCAACCCGCTCACGTCCACTTCCACTCCAGGAGAGACGCTTTTCTTAGAGGAGTGCCTGCAGGGCTTCTTAAAGAGGGAAGTGTGCTAAGATGTGAAAAAGCCAGGACCAAAAAAAAATGGGAACCAAAACAATGGGAACAGTAAAAAGAGCCTGACTTCAAACAGGCCTGTGGTGTCGACATGGAGGCAGTTAGGGGCTCAGTGGGCCCCACAGGAGGCCCACTTGTCTTCTTTTGAGGAGCAGGGGGACAGCTGACCGCTTGTCCACAGGATGTGTTTTGATAACTCCGAGAAATGAGAGGGTGTTTTATGGGAGGGTAATTGGGCATAATTCCCTTCATGACTTAGAGTCAACAGGCAGCCTGTACAGCTGGCCCTCATTTGGTACCATCAGCAGCAAATGCTATTTTCATGGCCAATTTATTAAAGACTCCATGTTTTTGAAGAGACGTCACAGACACAAAAAGGGGTATATTTATTGATATGTTTAAAATATAGGTTTTTAACTAGATTCCTTCACCCTTAAAAACAAAGTAAAGAGATAGACAGATACAATTATGTTCTGACTAGTTTCCACCAGCCTGTCCAATGGGAACGTTTGTATGTGTTCTCAGTGGCACTGAAATCTGCTTAGGAAAGCAACAAGTCCTTTGTTCTGTTGACAACAGTTATTATAATTAATTCATTTTGTGATTGGTACTTGTGCTGAGTGACAAGGTGTTATTTTACCTCAGCAAAAGTTAAAGTGGTAATACCTACATGCGCAATAGCACCGCAGGCTTGCCATCACTCACCGGGGAGAAGAAAAGGCTGACTTCCGGCTGTCTGCTCAGCCGCCACCCTCCCTGCACCCCACAAGCTAGTTGGAGTTGGGAGGAATGCACTGAGTCACTCAGCTGGAAGTTTCTGCTTCCCATCCCGCTGGGATTGTCTCCAAGATTTTCGTAGACATGAGGTCCAAAGGTGACAGGACTTGGAGGATGTCCAGAGAGAGACCCAAATACCACAATATGAACTGGGTGGTAAGCCCTGTCCCTTCACTTACCACTGGTTATCCAGTTTGGGACCATGCTTGAAGGCCTTGCTCTCCTACATGTGCACCAGGATTTCTCAAGCCTGGCACTTTGGGCTCGATGTTCTTTGTGGCACTCCCATGTGCACTGTGGGACATGTTTAGCAGCATCCCTGGCCTTAACCCACAGGAGGCCTGTTATCTCCAGACATCACCAAATATCTCCTGGGGAAGAAAATTGGACCTGATTGAAAACCGCTACCATACACAGCACACTAGGCTGTCCATAGTGTACTAGATAGAAGGTCCAAGAACTTGGCCCTGTCTTATCCTGTCTCAAGCTCTCTGAGCCTAGCTGACCCAGGACAGGTCCAGGTCACAGACCCTCAAAGGAAAGGGCACAGGATGGTGGGTCTTTTGTACCATTGACAGGGGGTGGGCAAAGGAGAGTAGTGGAATAGAGGAGCTCAAGACCTCTGCAGGAACGTGGCCACAGAGCCTGTTTGAAGGACATTTCTCCTAAGGAGGCCAGACGTCCCTTCAGCCTGGATGATCAAGAAGGGGCATTTTCTAGTTATAGGGTCACATCAAAGTTTGCAAAAATGTCTAACATAATAAATACCTCAACATATGAAGATGATGAACATAACTTATCTCTACTCCTTATTACACATTCCAATAAATACACACCAGGCTTTGAAAAATTCTGGTTAGCTGAGTACTCTGGTGGCTGGGCTTCTGTATAAGCAGAACTTCTTCTCTGCTCATTTATTCCTGTTGATTAGTAATTTGGCTGTCTACTTAACTTTCCTACATAGACACTACTGTATCACATGAAGAAAGTGGGGCTGGTCTGGGATGAGGCCATGCTGGTTCTGGCTGAGCGTGTTTTGGGGAGGACCTGAAAATGTTGGCAGGGGAGCAAAAATAGAGGCTCCCAGGAGCAGATACGGTAGGGTCATGGTCCTGTGACCTGTTGACCTGTCATCTCCTTCTTTAGAGCAGACCAATCGGGTTTCTGTAGTAGAGAAAGACAGCGACAAATTGCTGAATTCTCTGTTGCTTAGCCTGGTGCCAGTCAGGGCTGAGAGCCCGTCATCTCAGCTGCCCCAAAGCAGGGCTAAAAGCTGCCAGGGTTCCCAGCCAGCCCAACATCTTTGGCAACATGAACGACTCAGCAGAACTTGATTTGCACTGTATGTCTGCACTGGAAAGTCATTGACAGGGAGCCATGGAAATCCTCCCGATTTTTTTTTTGTATTAACAGTATTTATCACCTTCTCAAAATCAATTGCATATTTTAAATTGAAACAAATGACTATTTCTAGACTAATCAATACTTGCATCTTTGCCTTTTAAAAAGTAAAAAGTTTAACATAAAGAAATCCTTATCTTTGCTTCTTCCATCAATCTAATTTTAATATAATTCAATATTTAATAAATATAATCCTCTTTGTGCAGAACAACATCATAAAAAATGCAAAAGATTTCATGGTATCCAAGACCTTGTAAGGTGGCAAATGTTGCCTTGTCCCTGTAAGCGCCAGGCTTCTCAGCATCTCCCCCCACCCTTTTCATGCATTAGGAGCTGTTTATTCCTATTAAGTCTAAAGAAAAGGGTTTATATATTTAATGATTCTAGAACCAAAATGCTACCTACTATCTGCACAATTGCCATTTTATCTCTTTAAACTTCTCCAGCTTGACGTTTTTAAAAGGGCAAAAGCAGAAAACCCTTATATAATACCTAATTTGTACATCTGTGGTTTCCCTCTGACTGGCACAGGCACCATATGTTTTTAATTATCGTAATAGCCCTAAAGAACCTGTTCGGTGGGAAACACATATGATCCTTTTATTACTGGTTTGTAATTTAAACAGTTTTAACAGAAAAGGTCTGGCTGTAGGGGGAGTGACAGGCTCAAAGGCCTAAGATCCCTGTCCTCGACCTCTGGAAGCTCAAGTTCAGATCCCACCCACTGAGGCAAGACCTCCTTCCCCCTGCCTGACAGAGGTAATTGGTCTCATGTGAAGCAGCTCTGTGGGACCTTAAAAGACATGATCTGTAATCTTTGGTGACGCCGGGTTTTGGTCAGAGCCTGACACAAAGAGAATGAGGTTGATAAATATTATCCTAGTCTGACCTCCACTGCTCTCCCAGCTGGGGGCTGGGCCCCGAGGCAGCACCAGTCGGAGGGCCCGCTGGTGCCTGGCCACCCACTGCTAACACTACCTGCCGCATCTAGTGAGCCTGTGTGCAGTGCCAGCTCAGGGCTCAGCACAGGACACACAGATCTCAGGACATTTCCCTCCCTGATGCTGTAGGACAGTTACCCCTGTGCCCCGTGGGCCTCTGACTCAGGTGAGGTTCAGAGAGGCCCCTATAATGGGATGGCCATGACTCGAGGAGTTGGAAGTCTTTTCCACTGAGTAGAAAAGTAAACTTGGGCAAATAGCTACCGTCTTTTGGCCTGTTTCCTCATTCGTAAGATGGGCTCTGATGGCAGATGAGTTGGTCACCAAGGAGTGCTGCAGAAGGACCTGCTGGCTTCGGAGCTTCACATGAAATGGGAGGCACGGGGTGGCCTGCCTGCCTAGAGAGCCAGGCTGGGAGCAAGTCTGCAACAGGAGACTCTTCCCGGGTGCATCCTTCCTCCTTTGAGATAAGCACTTTCCCCAGTTCAGTGGGTGGGACGGGCACTCATTCGGCCATCCCTGACCTTGGAGAAGGAGGGAGGGTGTCACAGTCTAGATCTGGCCTCCTAAGCACCCCAGAAGATGGAAAGCAAGCTCTCTTTGAAGTTACGTAAGTGGGGGAAACTACAAAGCCCTTCCCCAGAGGGCCCACTCTCCCCTTTTGGCAAGAAGAGGGCCAGATGGCCACCCTCATTTGCCATGTCAGTGGTGACCTCTCAACTCAACAAATAGCCAGTGCATCTTAATCAGAGCACATCCTTCCTATCCACCAGACAAGGCGATTGCTCTGGCCCGCCCCTCAAGGAGACAAGACCTTCTTAATCACAGGCTGCTTCGAGGGGCTGCAAGGAGGACCAGAGTCCCTGCCTGGCCCAGCAGCCAGCCGTGCCCATCCTCCCACCTCCTGTCCACCCAGTGCCAGCCCAGCTTGCTTGACCAGCCAAGCCCAGGCTGGCATGGAGGTGCCTCCAAATTTCCAATCCTGGGAATAATAACTCACATTGCTTTGATCCCATCTGCACCCAGGGAAGGCAGAGCAGGGAAAGAACATAAAACACAAAGTTCCCACAGACAGCATCTGTCTTAGTGCAAACAATGGACCATTATCTTGTAAATAATTCTGATTAAGCTGCATGCAGCATTTCCTCCTGAAACTGGTGGTGGGGAGCCTGGAGGAGGATGCTGCCAGGGTGCCAGTCCTCTGCCCAGGTGCAGCACACAAGCCTTGCATGACCTCCGGCCGCCTCAACGTGCACAGGAACCAGGGAGTGCCCCGCACCTGCCGGCTGGCAGTGGTCCTAAGATCAGCGTGGTGCCACCTGCGCACCCCGGGCAGCTCCTGCTGAGTTCTCTCTGCCCAGCCCCTCTCTTCTCTGCTTCGTCTCTTTCTCCTCTTCCTCACTGCCATTTCTATCATTTTCCTTTTACTCTGTCTGAACTTTGTTCCCTCCTCTTACCTTCCCCTCTCCTTCACGTGCCTCTGCCCCATCTCTAACTGCTCTTTTTCAGGGCTTACCCCCATTCTCCTCTTTGACTTTGATTCCCACTTCTCTCTCTTTCTTTTTATCCGCTTCTCTGATGCCTTGGCTGCAGCCCCTCTCATCATCCAGTCCTTTCTGCTGTCAGATCCTCTATGGCTCTTTCTCTCCTCCTTTCCTCACAACCCAGGCCCTGAGGCTTGCCCACCCTCCCGACTATCCCCAGGGATACCTCACCAAAGGGGGCTCAGTGTACGGTCTGGGGATCCCGAGGCCCGCAGGCCACATACCGCAGCCTGCTTGCTGGGTGTCAGGCCTGGGAAGGCACTGGGCCCACAGGAATCCCTCTTCCCCCTCCTGCAGGATCCTTCCTGCCCCAAATCTAAAACCCTCCCCATCTGTGTGTTCCAGGATGCCGAGGGCAGCCTGCCTTGTACACTCCTGCCTCATCTCCATCTCAGGCATCTACTGTGGAAGAACCCGTTACCATGAGAAAGAGCTGGGGATTTCACAAAACCACCCCAACATTGGAGAAATCCAGGCATTCAACCTGTACACATGAGAGGTGATTATTCACTTTGCAAGGGCACTTACACCAAAAGCCTCGAGAAAATTCCCCTTGTGATTTAAAATTAATTGACAGTGTGAGTATGATTTAAAGACAACACTACAAGGCCCAAGTTTTCCTATAAAGCAAAAGCCACAGGTACAAGAGTCCTGTTCCCACTTGTTGACCGCTAAAGATACACATTTTTTAATCTTCTAATTGTAAATGCTGTATAACATTAGAAAAACAGGAAAAGCAGCTCAATTGGAGCCAAGGGGTTGTTTTCTGTACATCTGGGAATGGGATCATTGAGTCCTCACAGAGATGCCTTCACGGACGCTGTCAGTCTGGGGATGGGAGGGATCCCAGCTCTGCTGTTAGGACAGACGTCTTCAAGAGGTGCATGCAGTGCCACGCTCTGCAATACGCCACCCAGACTGTCCACCCACTTGGCAAGGTTTCGGCAGTTTCCGAGTTTGTCGGGGCTCAGCCTGGGGACTACATGGCAGCAGAAACCCTAAAATAGCTGAAATGTAAGTGACTCACCAACCTCCAAGTTACTTTTCTTATGTGTTTTATTCTCTTGAGGATACAGTAGGGCACACAACTGTTACCATCCAATGGATGACAGACGGAGGCAACTGAGTCACATTCTATTAAAAGTAAAACCCAAGGATGTGAGAGCTTCATCCTTGGAGACAGTACCTGCTTTCCCAAACTAGGGGGCGTGCTAGTGACTAGCAATTTAGGCAACTCTAAGGACGGAAGGTGAGAGGGTCACAGACATGGAAGCGGATGTGCACCAATTCGGTGCCCTATGCACACAAGACAGACTATGGCATGGCCCTGGTCTCCTGTCTTCTCCTTTCTCCCCCTCTAAATATTACTGGGCAGGAGTGTTGGGTGGGAGTTGGGGAACCCCAAGAAGGACCACTGTCCCCAGGAGGGTATACATCCAAGAGAGACACACTGGATTATCAAATTGGTATCTGTAAAGTGCTTGAGAAAACTTAAGTCACGATGAAAACCACTATCTTCTGAAGTTCAGTTGTGAACACAAGAAGGTAAAAAGGAAAAGGTAAAAAAGTTAAATACCCAGGTTTTTCTTGCACTATTGTGAATCTGGTTTTATTGATTCAACTTAAAAAAAACGTTTCAACTGACTTCCAACATTGAAAGAGAAATTCCTCAAATGCTCTTCTTATGATTTAATAAAAAATTATTCATGAGGAGGCAAGTATTCAAATGCTCCACGTCCTGTCATAGTAAATGGTCTTGCCCAGCCAGAAGTCCCACATGCTTCTGGACTTGTGGAAATACCAGCCTACCTGCTCAGCTCCCACTGCCAGGGCCCTGCGGGGGTGGGTGTTCAGGAGGACTCCAGGCCTGCATCCTGGAAGGTCACCTGAAAGCCAGGGCTCGAGGGGATTGTGAAAACCCAGCATCTGAGGCTCAGGGGAGGCCCCTCCCTGCCCTCACCAATGGGGAAATGGTGCCAAAAAAAAAAGAGAGTAAGTTGTCCAGACTCCTTGGAGCCTGATTCCTGGTAGACACCTGGTCTCCCAACCCTGGAGGCAGCCCTTCCACCACACCTCCAGCAAGCCTGTCCTCAGGTGAGAGATTCCAGGCCCCTGGCATGCCGGTGGTCTCATGTTTCTCCATGGCCTCAAGGAGACTGCTTGGCCATTAAGTGGGCTACAGGGACCCTCGACTACTGGGAGCTGCAGAGCTGTGGAAAATACCCCAGCTTCTTCAGCCTGCAGTGGTGCAGTTCTGAGGTGAGCATGGCACAGTATCCTAGAGGATCCCTGGAGGGGCAGAGGCCCACCCCAAGCAGCAGCAGCCTCCTGGTTAAGAACCTGGGTCAGCTCCTACCTTGTGTCTCCTCCCCGCTCCCTCACCCATGCCTCCTGAGATCACCTCCCACACAGACTCCCTGCACCCAGGTCCTTACCTCAGGGTCTGCTTTTGGGAGCCCCCACCTAGGTCGCCAATGGACCTTAGAAGACTTAAGAAGATTAATGGCCTCTCTCCTTGACAAGAAAGAGCCCAACATACTGGGAACCCCTAAATACCAAAAGAGGCCACTCAGCATCTGGATGCATGCCTCCAGCCCTGCCCCAGGTGCAGGGAACACCTCAAAGTGGCCTGTCCGTACGGTCTGCCCTGCCCTCCAGGACATATGAAACACTTAAGTCAAAAGAGAAAAGCGATTTGTCCATCATATAAAAAGAGCAATAATTTGGTAAATTAATTGCAAATTTGCTTTTCCAATGCTTGGTTGCTTTTCTCCTTTTATGTGGATAATTGAGCCCATATTATATTAATTTGACAACAACAGAAGTTCAAAAAGAAAACTTAACCTTGTGAACAGTGGGTTGCCATTAGATGGGTGTGTCTGGACAATTCCACAAACAGCATGAGTGACAAACTCCTCAGAAAGCCAGCCAATGTCTGGGTGCACAAATGGATATTTTTGCTAATGAAATAGCTGTGCAGAGTTCCCCAACTTTAACCTTGAAAATGCACACTGTTTGCTCAAGAGGCAGAATCTGCTCATGCAGACACAATATTGCCAGTGTACTGCCGTAACTTAATCATCATAACATTTCTTCAAGAGAAAGTAACTACATGTGAGCAAGAATCATCTCCCAAAGTTTAGATTCTTTTCTACCCCCACCAGAATATCTAAAATTTCATCAAAGCAAACATATTTCCCAACATGTGTTAATGAAAAAGTGGATTTAAAGACTTTCATACCACCAACTGCAGAGAACCTTTCCCTCCCTTGGTGTATCCTGTCTTAACTCAGTTACCTCCTCAAAACTCTATTGTCACCTGCACAGGGAGCCTCTGACCCACCTCAGACCAGTGGGCTATCCCATCTCTGCTTGGTAAGAGTCTAGGCTATAGGACCAAGGACTGATCCAATAGGTGGTACTTGGTTGCCCTATGTCCAAACAGGTGGAGCTCATTATAATTCCATGTAGGGAGGGGGTGGGCCAGAAAACAGCTGCTAACACAGAGCTGTGCAATGGAGTCAGCTCATTCCAGAAGCCTGAATCCACCCAGCTCTCTCGCAGCAGCGGACAGGATGCTCCCAAGAACACTCAGCTGGTGAGAAGAGGGTTCTTCCTCTGAAGCAGGAATGAGGTGGGTGTGGGTGGGAAGCAGAGGGTGTCATAAAGTGAGAGGTAGGAGGATGCTGGGACTGAGTTCATAAAAATGGGAGGATGAGAATCCACGAAGTTCTCCTCTAGCTTGAGAAGTGGCCACCGGGGAGTGACTCAGGAAATACCCTGAAGTGCGTGCAACCCATAGGGGGATTGGACCCTGGTGGAGAGAAGAGAGAACAGCAGACACCTGCAAAGGTGGCTCCAGGGAGCCTCACTGTCAGCGTGGGGCACTGCGACAATCTGCCCCTCTCAGCGGTACCTCCTCCATCCCCAAGGCCCGCTGTCACACTGCTCCGGACCCTAGCCCTCGCCCTGCTGGACAGGCAAGGTGGTGCCAGGGCTGGTATGAGCAGGGTTCCCTGAGGAGAGGTGCGCAGAGGACTGTGAACGATGAACAACACAGGGGCCATGTGTTCAACCCCAAGAAGGGGCGCAGAGGCTTCCAGCAGCCTTCAGCAGAGCCCTCTGCCCCTCTGGCCACCACTAGGTCCCAGGACAGAAGCAGTGGTCCTCCAGGCTCCTCAAAGGTGCCCCTTGCCTACATAGAGTGTATGGTGGTGAGCCCCTCATGGGGAGCTGCAACTGTGGCTTCTTAACTCAGAGGGGGCTTCAAGCCCCAGTGGAGGGAACGCAGAGCACCTCCTCCCAAGGCGCAGTAACCCTGCGGAGGTGATGCAGGCCTGGTGGAACCACCAGAGGGGGCAAACCAGCAGGGGCACAGATGAATTCTTGGCACGGCACCCCTCTTCCCTCGGGCAGTTCCCCAGACTCAAGTGGCGTTGGAAGCAAAGATAAAGTGCTCCGGGAGTCTTTCTTTCTGATAAGGCTCTACCTACACACTGGTGATGGGGACTGGCCCTCCCCGTGGTGGCCATGTGGACCCGGGGCCCCGTAGCTGGGGTCACTTTGCTTTACCTTGGCTGGGCATTTCAGAATCCATCACGTTTTCCATGGGAACCCACAGTGTATGTTCTCAGCTTTATGTGAACAGAATCGGGACACAGTTGTGGACACAGAGAGCTAGCAACCTTCTTCAAGATCTACATTGTCCACTTGGGACTTTCAAGATATATCCTCAGACTCAGACTTTCTCACCTCTCACCTCTTCCCCCAGATGAGAGACAATCTAATATTGTGCTGTGGTTTTGGGGCTCAAGATCACTTCAACAGGTTTTATGAGAAATACTGGAGGGAATGTTTCAAGCCGTCAAGGTGATGTGACTACCCTTGGCTACAGCCCAAGTTGTTCCAACGGTCATTTCTGGGCTTCCATCCCCTTGTACACAGGATCCTTTGTTTATTTGGGAGTGTGGGGACCAGGATTGGGGCTTGGGATTCTGTCAAACCCAAGATGATACTACCTCTCTCCTCACAGGCCCAGCTAGACAGGGAACAGGGGTGCATGGATTTAGAAGTATACAGAGCAGACCCAAGAACAGAAGCTTCCAAACATTGTAGAAACGGTAGGACATGGAAATGCAGCTCGTGGACAGTAAAGCTAAGCAACACAAGTGAAGAGCACAGTCCTTGCCCCCTGTATGCCCCCACCATGAAGCAGGTGGGAGGGTGGGGAGGCAAAAAAGCCTTTTACAGCAAACAGGCACAACCAAAAAATCTCAGTGAACGAAAATATTCCAAATGCCAACAAATCTGAGTACTTTTCCATCTAAAACTACCCTTCATAGAATGAAAAGAAAACCTGAAGGTTTGCCACCGGAAGTTCTGGGCACACGTGTGTGGTCTTTGCCCACACCTGGCATGTGGGGTGATGTCCCCATGCTCTGCACCTCAGTCCTCCCTATGCACGGGGTTCTGAGCTGTCCGGGGGCTAGCCACCCCAAAGCCGCTTGTACAGAGAAATGCTCATGTGTAGTCTGGTTACCCCCCACCTGCCACGGTCACCCCACCCAAAGCAGGAGCTCTCTTGACATCTGCATGTTTATGAACTGTTCTTCACCGCCCACCTAAAGATGGGTGGAAATGCAGCCAGCTGCCCAGCACGCAGTCCGTGGACCAGCACGACTAGTTCTCCCTAAATGACCTGTCGAGGCTTCCAGCAGATACAAGGATATCAAGGCAGGAGTGGGGTGGGGGGTGGGGTGAAATAAATTAACATAATGACTCAAAACTGCACTAATGTTTCACAGCTTTTTTTTATTAGCAATACCAAGATAAGTTATTGAAGCATTTTTAGTATTGTTTTACATTCCATTCATAAATGACCTAACTTGTAACTCAGCATACAGCACACTTAAAGATATAGTTTGACACTTATTCAGAAAGCTACAATTATTATAACTTACATGCCTTCATTACCAGGAACACCTTAATATATCTTCTAATTACTTCAACAATACTCTATTCCAAAGCACACGATAACCCAGTACAAGTTTACACATTTTGCTTCAATCACCATGTTTCAGTTGCATATGTCAAGGTGCTGTTCACTGGAATTTTACTGTCATCTGTTCCTGGTTAATAGGATGACCTGACACAATATTAAACTAGCAATATTACTGCTTAAATACTATGGAGAATGATAATTACTGCACTTTTCTGTATTCCTCTAAAGTGTTACAAAATACAGGACAATCAGACACAAGCAGTATTGCCAACGAGACGATGCAGGGCCCACCTCGAGAAGCTGTGGAGAGCTGGCATAGCAGGCCCCCCATCAGGTTTTTCACAGGTGAAGGGACCTCCAATACACCAGCATTTGTCACTCAGGATGCATGACTTTGAAGGAATTTTCTCTCCGGTTCAAATTTCTAAGCCTTTGCAATCTATGACTAATAGTGGAACATATGGGGCAATATTTTTAGCCTCCCTGATTCTTTGCTATATATACTGTAGGTTGGTGTGCTGTGTGTATACACATACCTATGCCAATAGTAATTATTTATTCAACACACATATGTGTATACATTCTTCTCTTGACTTTACACGATTAACAAGCTGCAGATAGCCACCGAGGAGCACGAACAGACAAGGGCAAGTCCAGCTAGACCGACTAGAACAGAGCGTGTCACTTACCTGCAAGAAAATGTGCAGATTCATTAAACAATCCAGAAACCATGTGGGCTAGAGGCATTGAAAGCAAGGGCAGGACCATATTCCCTAATTGTTTAATGGAATAATGACAATAAAGCAATATTTATAAAATTTGGTCCTTCCATCTCTGGCTAAAGCAAGAATAGTCTGTGTGATTAGAGCAGGTTGGCAATTAGGCATAGAGGTACTGTTGATCAGCACTAAGTAATAGGAGATAATTACTACTTATCTGAAACCTGGGTTTGCACACAGCATCTGAATAAAAAAAAAAAAACAGAACCTGATTCCTTCAGCAGCTAAGATGTGGCCTGTATCTAGGTGGCTGTTGGTGGTGACCATCACTTTGACTCAGCAGCCTAAGAAGGTAGATACCCAAACCTCAGCTCAGGTCACCTGCATTCAGCTCAAGGCAGCAATAGGCTCGCTCAGTTCCTGCTTTAGATGCTGTGGCTGGGCCTGATTGGAGAGTCTGCATTTCCCCAAGGATGTGGGTATCTGTTCTGACAATACTCTCTTCTTTCAGCATTCTCTTCCTCTCTCCCAATCTTAAGTCATTACTGGGGAGGCAAAATATGTGTGTGTGGTGGGGGGGTAGGTAGAAAGAAAGAAAGAAAGATAGATAGATAGATAGATAGATAGATAGATAGATAGATAGATAGATGATTGATAGATAGATAGACAGATAGATACATAGATAGATGTATCTATCTATATTTTTTTAAACCAAAGAGCTTGGTTTCTCTTTTCTCACACCCTAAGCTTGGTCATGAGCAGTAGATATCATGCAATCCAAAAAGGATATGGACACAGCAACCAAAATAAAAGCTACTAGACTTTTCTCCTGCTTCGGAGGCACAGTTGATTCAGACAGTAGCTCCTGGAGCCAAAAATATGCAGCAAAAGGAAGGGAACATAAACAAGGCTAAATGTCACCAGTGTTTGCCGACTTACAGACACCATCCATTTGTTTGTTCTGAAATGACGAGTGGACCATTTGGCAAATACAATGGTATTCACACAACAGTTCTGTCATCCTGCAGTGCACACAACATCACATCAGTGGCATTCCCATTTAATTTAAAAAGAGAGGAAGGGAGAAGGAAAAGAATGCCACAAGAGTTTGGAAAGGGCTGCCATCCAAAGAGGCTGTCTCTTCGCCAACAGGTACACATGGTGAGGTTTCGGTTGTGAGCAGGGGAGATCCTACTCAGGGGTGCTGGTTTCTTTCAAAGACCCCAGGGGCCAGCACCTAAGCTTTGTCCCACCAGAGTCAAAGGGAAAGGCTCTGCAGCTGGTTGTGAGGCAGCCAGCACATCCCCATGGGGTGACGATTTTCATTAACATAAAGGGTCTGCCCTTGGGCTTCACAACCAGGCAAATGGTCCTCCCTTCTGGTAACTAACATCAAGCCCTAGACACACACTATTATGGGAGCAGGCTGACTATGGAAGTTAATGGTCAAGCTTTGTAAATGATAAAATCCAGCAAAGAAAGTGAGAACAAAGTTGTGCTTCATGCATAGCCTCAACTGGCTCATAAAGGGGAGAAGGAGGAATGATTGCTCATTTGACTTTAAAAAAAGCATGGCAGCTCCAGAAACAACAATGCTCTGCAGCAGGGATCCCCTGGCTCTCTGAGGCTAACTGCCCTCCCTCGTGTTGGCTGAACCTGGGTTCCTGTGCCCTTGGCAGATTTGGATTTTATTTAACCTCCTTTCTTCATTAAAACCTGCTAGCTTTAGGGCCACAATTAGAACTTAGAATCATCCACAAGACCAAAAATGTACCAGCTGCATAGGCTGAGTACCCGTAGCCTATGCTCAGGTGTGTTCATACTCACAGGCAGTTCCCATACTTTGCCCACATACCCATGGCTCCCCTGGAATTCTCTCACTGACCACCCACTACACATCACACGCCTGTGACACTCCTTGGTCGAAGGCTGCTGAGGGGGACTTATATCCTAGCCCAAAGCACTTGCCTGTATCAGGAATAGAACTGGGTGGAAACTGAAAGGGTGTGACTGCTGTGATAGGATGTCACCACCAAGTTGCCAGAACGTCCTACAAAGCTAACTTTCCCACATACCAAGAAACAGCTCTCAGTGACTTGGTATGGCAGACAGGAGGACATAAAATACATCTCAAACCTTTATGGGAAGTAAGATTTGTGCTTGCTTAGTGCTAAAGGGACATTTGCAATCAAAACACATTTGGACCTCATTTCCTTGTAATCACCTCGTGTGGACATTCTCCTCTATTATAAAATACCGACTCACCCAAGACCATTTATCCAAGCTCTTTTACATCGATCATCTTATTGCATCCTGACACTTCTGTCCATCAGCAAGGAAACCAAGGCTTTCACAGAGCAAGCTCACCTAAGAGCCAAGATGGAGACCCAGCCTCTTCTTCCTCAACCTATACTGGCTGTGACAGTAGTGGCTCTGGAAACTGCCGTGAACTGTGGAGCCGGGTGCAAGTCTTCAATGCAGACAGAGATGCGGACCTCCACAGACAGGTGCACCAGCCCATCTGGGTCTACAGGTCATCTCTCTAGGGAAAGTCTCTCTGGCTTTGATGCTCTGTGGCAGTAGATGGAGCCCTGGAGCTGCCAACCTGGATCCTCCCTGCACCACCTCACTGGCAGGTGGAGCAATAGTGGACAGGTTTCTGCATGTCTTTTCTAAGGACAACCACAGAAACACAGCCTTCTTTATACTAGAGCACAAGGCAATTGAGTACAACCTGCGGGCCAATTCCAGCCCACTGTCTATTTTAGTTAATAAAGTTTTATTGGAACATGGCCATACCCATATGTTTATTATCATCTGTGGCTGCTTCAGTGCTACATGGAAGAATTGACTGTTGTGACAGAGACCACATGACCTGCAAGCCTGACATATTTTTTACTCTCTGGCCCTTTAAGAAAATAGCTCCCAATCCCTGATTTAGACTGCATAGCTCATAACATGGTGAGTATTTTCAACTGCCTACGCTGAGAAATCAATGATGATTTTGGAGGATGGAAGTCACATTTTAAGAGAGTTTAGGATGGTTATCCTGGCTCATTTCATAACATGTTTTATAATGTATGAGGTGAAGGCATTTCAGCGGACCTATCTTTATTTTTAGGGAGTGGTCTGCATTCTCTCACTGTTGTGGAAGCCTGGAGAACACTTAGTCTAAGGCATAACTTGAGTTAGGAAAACCAGTTTCCCCCAAACCTGAGAATAATACATTGAGACTGCTCTTTCTCACTATCTTCCTCCTAGGACCAGTGGGTGTCCTCAGTCCAGAAACCACTGCACAAGGGCTTTCTCCTTGATCAGCCTGCTTCCCTGTGCAGTGGTGGTAACTGTAGAGCTTCAAAGAGTTAAGGGGGTCATGCTCTTCTTACCGCCTGTTTCCTTGATCTGACTTAAATTCTTCCCCATCAACACTACTCCTATGCTCACCAAAGCACACAGACTAAACTCTGCTTGCAAGCACTCAACACAGTGGCCCCCAGCCATCTGTCTCAGATTCAAACAGCAAAGAGGGTGATTTGGTGGCTTTTCAAATCCACAAATTCTGGAGGAAACATGCTCTCTAACTTTGTCATGCAGCAAGCCCCACAGGTGCCAGGCAGACCAGCCTTTGGCGGTCTGGTGCACACTGAGCCCGGGCCTTCCACGCTCTCCTGGACCTCCAAGCTACTGGTTCATCAGAATTGCTCAGGCTGGACAGGGGGATTCCTGCCTTGCCTTATCAGAGGGTATGAGCACGCTCTGGTCTACTCTTGCCTCCCAATTAAATACTCATGTGGCTTCTGCCCCATTACAAAGCCAAGGTCAAATCCATTCCAACAAGACCAAGGGCACATACAAGTCCTACAAGGACACTGAGTGCCCTTGTACTTCATGTGCTTCAACAGAATAAAGAAATGTGGGCCATGTCTGGGGTGTGGAAGCACTTCAAGAAACGGAAGCTTTGGCTGGCGTGGGATTTCATGTAAGAAGTTCAGGCCCATAATGGGAACTGACCCTTTCTAGAAGCACCAATACATGCCCTCCAGCTGACTCCAAGAGGGTTCCTCCTGGGATCATATGTAACACATCTGACAGGCAAAGGCACTGTCCTCTGTGGGGGATCCTCTGAAAGTTCATGCCCAAGCTCTCAACGTTGGCACATGCTATAGGGCTCTCCTACCCAACTGGCAGAGTCAGTCCCTCTCCTCGTTGTTTCTCTTCCACACCAGAGTCAGAAATGGATTGGCTAGGAATGGGCAGTATACAACTAGCCAGGACCCTGGGTCCATGACACCAAGGAATGTAGGACCAGAGTTTTATAAGTTAGGGAGCAGGCATGCAGACTTAGGGGGGCGCCTGGAAGTACAGCCTACCACATGAGTATCACCCACAGACAGGGTTAGAAGCTACCTTCTTGGACTCATCAGCATGTGTCAGAGGAACTGCTGGGCTCTGTGGAGAATCTACATGATTTGAACAAGGTTTTTACTGATGTTTCTTCAGACACTTTTATATACCACGAGAATAGAAACAAATGGACATTAGCTTCTCCTGCAAGCCTGTTTCTAGGGGCATCAAAGTGGTGATTTGCATTTACTAACCAAACAAAATCAGACCCCAACCTCTCCTGAGATAAGATATATTGGAATAAGTCTTTGGTCTGGCAAAGCCCAGCTTCTTGAGAAAGTCAGATATCAAGCTAGTGGTTCAGCTTGGAAATCCATATCTGCTTTGAGCAGAGAAGAAGGAATACACATTAGAAATATTTGATGGTTTGTGCCAATATCATTTCCACCTCTGCAAAGTCAAGCCAATGGGGGTCTGAAGTTTGCAATTATAATTTGTGCTTCTTGCAATGCGAGAAAGAAAGACTGTGAGAAAAAGGCCCCAAATGCCCATTTTGTAGCCCAGTGGGCTTAAGTTTTCCTCCCAGATAACAACTCTTAGAAATGATGAATATGCCTGGCCCTCCTGGGTACTGGACACCACAGCAGCCAGTAAGAAAATGAGAGGATTTTGATAATGGTGGCCAGATATGGGAGTGGGGGGAATGAGAACTGGACAGGGTCAGGCCCATCCTGCAGGCAAGAGGACAGTGCCTCTATCCCATGCCAAGCAAATACAAAGGCCAGGGAAGGGCTACCATGACCACTTCCATGCTAACACAAAAGGATGCAGAACTGAGGCCAACTGAAATGCAGAACACGTGCTCCCTAAACACAGGCAGTTTCTAGCCATTGTTCATTTGACCACCTTCTCTGAGTGCAAGGTAGAGCACTAGGATGCAGACCCTCAGATGGGAAAGCTACCCAGCCTGGGGGGTGCCACTCAGCCTGGCTGGCCTGAGGGTTCTCATGCCTCCTTTCGGGAGAGGGGCCACAACTTACATTCCAGGGCCTGTTGCCCAATGGCTCAAAAGTTGACTAAGCATGTTTTTTTTCACATATTACCTGGCAATGTCTGGGGAGTGTTGTGAGCTGCTGGTTTGGGAGGGGTGCAAAGTGCCTAAGAGCTGCAGCTCAGAGGGCAAGGCTGCCAGGACAGAGCAGGCTCCCTGAGGCTGCCTTCCCCTCCACCCTAGCACCGTGCAAAGGAACCACTGGGCAAGCTTCCTCAGAGGCAGGCAGCCTTCCTTCAGCATTGATAGGAAGATGGGAAAATTAATAGGAGTAATATGAGCTCATTTCAATAATAATGAGCCTATGAACATGCCAGGTTTTGATCTTTTCTGATGCATGCATTCCTGGCAGCAACTATAGTCCTACATAGGTATTCGAAAGAACTGAAATAGACTGTAAAAAAAATTCCCAAACACGAATAAAAGAGAATCCATCCCAATCACAAAGTTAAAACAACAATGAAAGAACAGAAAAAAACAAAACAAAAAAAACCATCAAGACTTAAACACATAGCTTCCCCAGAAGAAAGGAGAAAAAATTGGACTGACATAAAACCCTTTTCTCCTTCTTTTAAATATTGTTTTTAACAGCTTCAAAAGTAATGAATTGAATGCAGCTAAAAATAGATCTGGGGATACTGGTTAATGGGGCCTTGTGAATCATTCAGCATAAAGAACTGTCAATATTTTTTTGAGCTGTCAGAAATCCATTTAGTGATTTTTGACAATTCAAAAAATATTTCTGATTGCTTGATCCAGTTCTTAGTGAATTAGAGAAGGAGAGGGAAAAAGAAATACATCGATTTAAATTATGAACCAAGTCCAGCTCCCTGAATTCTGCTCGGTGCTAAAAGGATTATCAGGGTTCTGAGATAAAGAAACGCTCCGTCCCATTTTCCTTCCTCTCTCCCTCCCTCTCTTCCTCCTTCCTACCTTCCTTCCTTTTTTCAACAGGTGACATAAAGTCACAGAAATCCATTCATAGATTAAAGATGGAAAGGAAACATGGTCATTTGTCTCTAGCAAGGCTATTTGGGGCTAGAAATAAAACACTGAGCTTTTATTCAAAGAAAGCTCTCAAATATGAATATCTGGGTGCCAAGATGATGACTTTGATCCTCCTTGCCCACCCCTTGCCCTCCTTACTTTGGGGTAACCATATTCTTTAAGGAGGTAAAGAGGTACCAATTTGCTAACAAGATCAGGCAGGTCTAAATCCAAGACACACAGGATCACAACACTGCTAACAAGGGATTCACAATGTACATTTCTTGTTAGAACAATACACAGACAGGTGATGTGACAGACGGACAGAAGGCAAGAGTAGAAGGCCAAAGTCACAGTACTTGCCTTTTGGTGTGTCTAAAGGTGAGTCACAAACACCCTAAAAAGATCTTCCTATTTGGAGACAGGGCACCTTACTTCGACACTGTGGTTAGTGTGATGATTTTAATATCCTCTAAGTCAATATAAAGAAAAGTTTAAGAAAGCAGATTCGGCTTAGCAAAGCAGTAAGGAACTGTCTCAAGGCATCTTATTCATAAGTTGAAAATACTGAAAAGTTTGCAAGTTACCATGTCTCTTTTTGGTTTTGTTTTCATTTCTTAGATTTTTATTCCCCCTCAAATTATGGATTAAAAATAGAAGTAGTTCACACTGAGACACCGCCCGTCTTTTCCATGCCTTCCATACAGGCATTGCAGATCATTATAATGTGAATTGGAACAGAAGATTATGAGTTCTAAAATGTCTAAATGAAATTGACTTTCAAGATTGTCTACATTGCATATACAGCAGTGTTGGGGTTTTTTTTAATGTATGGTTCAAAATTTGCTAAAGGATAAGTCTACCCCATTTTTTTAAAATGCACAATTCAGCATTGATGTTTTGGGAAACGAACTAAAGGAAGAGGATTCTAAAACTTACCACACAAGTCTGGCCTCTTGATACATCCAGAATTTGCTGTGCTACTTGCAAGTCCGTTAAAGGCTGCTAAGCCATCAGAACTGTAGGCCCTCAGGACCGACAGCATGTTCATTGGCTTCTCCAGGCCCTGCGGCATGCGCTCCGGCTTGGACAGGCCTGCATCCTGGGCTGGAAGAAGGCCTGAGCTGTGCCACTGCTTCTCCGATGCCTGCGGTAGAGGTGGGACTAGTCCCTGGATGGGCTGAGGGGCACCCGTGGGCAGCAGGCTGTCCCCACCATCGCTGCCTCCGTCCTTCCTGAGGGCCGACTTTGCCTTGATCACCATCTCAGGCTCTGTCTCGATATCCTCTTCGTCGTTGTTTTCTCCCTTGGAGGAGCCCATGTCCTCCGAGGAGGCAATGTCAGAGAGGTCATCAGCAGTGTTCTTGTTTGTGGTTTCGGGGATCAGGATTGGGGCATCATCTTCCGAGTGGGCCTTCCCCTCAGGCTCCTTGTTGGGGCAGGAACTGGAGGCCCCCGAGCCTGCTATTCCTGGGTAAACGCCAAACTGCTTGTAGAAGTCTGATGGGAAGTTACAAAACGAGGTGTCCACAAGGCTCGGCCATGTGCCACTCTTCTGCTCCCCCAGAGTCTCTTTCACCTGTCCTTGGGCCATCTTCTCAGCAGAGTCTAGAGGCCCGGTCACGTTGGAAAGCGCCATCTCCTTGTTTGATTGTACTGAGGACAGCAGGGCCATTTTACTACTCGCCTCCCGGGCTAGTTCCTTGCAGTTGACTGTCACCCCAACAGCATTGTCCTTGCGCTTTGCTTTGCCCAGGTGATTAGCCTGCAGATGAAGGGCCATCAGCTCCATCGACGACGTCGTGAAAGCACAGAACAAGCAGCCGTGCCAGGCAACGCTGTCCTGCACGGTCACCGACGCACCTGGGAGGGAGGCGGCATCCGGCCGCACTGACAAGTCCAGAGGCTCGTACTGGGACTTCTCCGACTTCCTGGGGGCCGCCTTACCGCCAGCTTTCTCCTCACCACCCTCCGCCCCCTGGGCTTTCATGGAAGGAGGGTCAGACAGGGCTTTGTCCTTCGTGTCCTTCTCCTTCTTCAAGGAGCTTAAGACAAAGCTGTCCATGAAAGCTTGCAAGGACCCTTGAAAATTCACACCGTTGCTCACAATACTTTGATAAGCTCTTCCAATTTCGGAGAAGTGGGTGCTTTTGGAAGGGAGGTCAGTGCCTTTCAGTGGGTCTGAAGGAGCCTCAGAAGACATGCCAGGGGCCTGCCCCGAGTGGTCTCCGGAAGAGAGCACTCCCGCTGTCCACTGCTGAGAGGCAGGGCCACCTCTGAAGTCGATTCCAGGGAGACCCTTAAAGGCCCCCCTCAGAATGTCCGGCCTGATAAACAAAGTGGCTTTGTTGGACAGCTCATCCCTGTGGTCCTGGTTTGCAGGCTGTCCAGACAGTGGCCCGGCTCCATTCTGTCGCTCCCGGTGATGCCGTTCTAAGTGGTATTTTAAGGATGCTGACTGGGTGCCCGCATAATCACAGTGGGGACACTTGTAGGGTTTCTCACCTGCAAGATGCGGGTACAAGCAGAAAAAAAAAAGTGTTTATCTCATTTTGGTGTGCTGAACAAGGCTAGAAGGATCAACATTTGTTCTTGGAAACAAAGCAGCTCAAACTAATAATTAGTTAGAGAACAACTGTTTTTTAATAGAAGAATAATTCGTACTCTTAAGCTTTTTTAATGATTTTGTACCATTTGGGACTATTCAGGAATGACATACTATCTACACACAATTAGCTATCTTTTTCTTTATCTAACATGTGAAAACGGCTGTAGATTTAAAAGCTATGATTATGAAAATTAAGCATAATAATTTCAACCACAGTGATCATTAAAAGTAGAAGTTTAAAAAGACAAAGTATGTAACAAATGGGTGGTTGCAATATTTTGTGTATACAATAGCTCTAAAATTTGTTTAAATTATACACATGGAAACCATTTTTAAACCTAAAAATTTTATGGCACTGTTACGCAAGACTGAAATGAATGATTTAAGTCTTGCTCTGCAGTAAATCATGGATATAATTAGCAAATGGCATACTGCACAAGTAATTTATCATTATTTGGAGGGCACCATTCCAGACGGGCTCAGATATCTGCAGACCTACTGCATTGTTTCTAAATAAAGAACTATAAATACCGATTCTATAAAATATTAATACCATTACAGTGCATTATGATTGCAGCATGTAAAGACATATAGTTAAGATAAAAAGCAGTCAATAAAACTTAAAAGAAAATGAGTAATAAAAAGGCACAAAATATATTTAGTTTCTGTATTTGAAATTAACATTATCTACTGGTCTTTGTAGTGCCTTAAATTTGTACTAATGGCAAACCTAATGCTCCGGTAGTAAAATGTGTAATTTACCTATAATAAGCGCTTTCTAGAGAATAAAAATAACTTTAAAGAGTGTTTTAAAACATATAAGATCATTTTCATGAATTAAATATTTATTTAAACTCAACACCCAACTTCTATTGTTCTTTCTACCATGGAAAAGATACCATAACTTAGACCTGCCCACACTGTGGGATAGAGGAAGAGAGAGAGGAGGGTAAACAAATGTGGATTTAAATATATCCCAAGAATTTCTTAGCAATCCAAGGTTTTTTTCAGACTTTGGAATCAAAAAGCTCTCTGGAAGGGATGGGACTGCCACAGTCTCCTTTAGCTTATTCACAATAGCACCCTGTCAATATCCACAATTACTTCTCTAAGGAAACTCAGTATCTCCCACCCCTTCCTCTGTTCTATTATAAAACAGATTGATGTAAAAAGCAAAAACAAATCGTTGGTGAACGGTGTATTCTGAAGGCATTTTACCATGTCTAGTCTCAGTTGACACTGTGACTCCCATTCTCCAAGCACAGGGTATCTGGGCAGAGGAGAAGTCCTCAACTTGGTCAACAAAGAGGACCACCAGGCTCCAAGCAGGCAACTCCAAGTCATCTTGATCATGTACCGAAACTTGGGATAAACTATGCCTGCCTCTGCCAAATGGTGGCTCTGTGCTTCTCATTCACTCCTATAAGCAGCTGAAGGTCTCCCCTGGACACACCAGAGGTGGACTTTAGATCTGGGAAATGGGCCCAGCTGGGGATCTGTTTCTCTAAGTGAAAAAGTCACCCTGTATCTGGTTAGACCAATGATGTAGATCTAGCAGGCAGACTCTATTCCCTTTGAGGTTAAGGTACAAATGGCTTCAGACACCCTTTTCCCACTCCCTGGAGTCAGTCCTTGTGTTGGGCTGATTCACTTCAGCCACTGCTACTTGGATGTCCATCCCACTGGAGGCTAGGGAGCCCTCAGGGGGACAGGTGCTGTGGACAGGGCTCTTCTGGGCCAGCCTGGAAGTCCAGTGGCCAGTTGGAGCAGAGGTAGCCTCTGAAACTGAGGGGGTGGCAGTAGGCTTCTGACAGGAGATCCCAACTGGGAACTCAGGCTCCTGGGTCCAGGTTAGCAGGAACCTTTGAGGAGGCCTTGTAATCAGAGATGGCAGAGGTGAGGCCTGCAGGTATGGGGTGAGACTCACGTTGCATTTTAGAAACACACCTGGAAATGATTAAGTGCATCTGGCAAAGGGTTTGTAGAGAATGCGTGGGCATTCATTAGCAGGAGCTACAGAGGGCAATTGCAGACTTTGCCTCCAGAACTGGGTATGGTGCGGGCTGCCTTTCCCAGTGGGGACCACAGAGGATGTGTATGTATTGCCAAGGGACACACATTTGAAATGCACACAGGAGCCGTGGTTCTCAAACTGTACTGTGCATTAGAATCACCAGGGGAGTTTAAGAAGCCAGTTCTGGGACCCAATGCATAGTATTTCTGATTCCTTATGTCTGGGGTGGAGGTCAGGTAGGGGTATTTTTGCCAAGTGTCCCTGGTGATTCTGATACTGTGTAAAGATTACTCTTTGAAAAACTAAAGTGAAACTGCCTGGGGAGTTTTTTAAAATGCTGTACATTTTCCCACCTCCACTTCCAGAAATTCCAAGTTATTGGGCCCAGGATGTAGCCTGGGCTTTGGGGTCTTTCAAAGCCCCCCACATGGAGCATGGGTGGAGAAGCACTGTACTGAGCCTCCCTGGCAAGTCCCCTTGTAGCTAGGTACTGTGGATGGCTTAGCAGGGAAGTAGTCTGGAGCCTAGGTGTCTGCAGAATTTGAACTAGGGACTAGAGACCCCATGCTATACTGCACTCCGCTGTTCACAGGTTTCCCATCTTGGAGCCTTGGCTTCCTCAACCCATAATGTGGGAAACTGGAGCACTTCCTGTTCTCTAAGGTCTCATGTCAACTCAAAAACTGATGTCAAGTCTCCCAAATGGGGCCAGAGACTCACATGTACATACATGTGTGCACCTATACACCCAAGGATGTGCAGATTCACTTACACACATCTTTTGATTGAATGAGCCTATGGCTGAATGAGCCCTTCTGACTCCCCAAGTAGGGAAGGGAACTGAATGAGGAACCAAAGAGACAAGCCCCCTGCTCTCATGGCTTTCAGAGGAGACGTGTCAAACAGTTACTAAAGCAAGTAGCATTCATACACAAGCACACACACATACACACACACCACTCACACACATATCACATCGCCATACACCACACATATATCCCACACCTACACCCACACCACTCATATTCACCACACCCACAAACACACACACACACACACAATGGAGGAGAAGATCTCTTCACTCAACCCACTGTTCTTTTAAAGCTCAAAATAGGTCTTGGCCTCCAATACTCCAGGGAGGAAAAAGAACAGTTTATCCTTAGCATTTGAGTCTCCAAGGGTCTAGGCCCTGGTGAATCAGGAGTTACTCAGTGAGTCTGCAAGGGTTATTTTGACTGCACAAGATATACACAGGCTTCAGAAAGCCCTCCTCTGCCCTCCATGCATGCCCACAGAAAACCCTCCTGCTGTTTCTCCGAGTGGTCCCACCTCCTGCCTATTCCTAAAAGGCTTTGTTTGGGAGACTGCTCCCTCTCACCCAATTCACCAGATTAAAGCTCCAGAGTAAAGTTCCAGGGCATAAACTCATCCCTCTGGATTTCAGTTTTAAAAAATAAACCAAAAATGATTTTATTTTCTTTATAATCCCTAAGTGATCTGAATAACCACTGTTTCCCTCTGCCCAGAAGCCCTTCCTCACCTTTCCTGGCTTTCACCTCCACGAGAGGGTACAGGGAATGCTTGAGACCACAGCCAGCGCCACAGGCTGGGCAAACCCTGAGACGGAGTCTGGGGTGGGCATGCCCCTGGGAAAATCCTGGGGCAGCCCAAGAGTCTCATTTTCCACTGGAAACATCCCAGCTGTTTCCCAAGATTTCCCCTCCCAAGGGCACATTTCAGAGTGCTTGGGAGGCAAACATCTCACAGAACTGGCTCCCCTGGGAAGGGAAAACCTGTCAGCAGGTTTAGCAGGCCCCAAAGTTCAGGCCAGCTCTTCTCTTTGGCAGACAGAGCCCCCATGCCAACAGCTGCTTCACAGTCGGAGTCACCGCATCTGGCCACAGGCTTTGGCCTGAGCATTCTGGGCTGAGTGTCACAAAGCCCCAGGCTTCCACAAGGGAGCAAGCCAGTAGCTGCCCAGCCCTCTCCCACCCAGGACCAGAATGCCAGAGACTTGGAAAGGTGTTCCCTGTGCAGCCTCACGGCACGGGCAACCCCAGACCCTGCCAGCAGCTCTGTCTACTTGAATGATTGGCCACTTAGGCCATAAATTAGTCCAAATCTACTAGGAGGATCACTCAGATTGCCCCAAGCTTTCAAGGGGCCATGAGTCCTCAGATCACCTCTATGTTTGCGATCCGCCTTGCATCCGCCTCTTGTAGGAGCCACAAGCTCAGATGCCTGCAGAGGCAGGCAGACCATAGGGTGTGCAAAGCAGTGGGATGGGGGCCTAATGCCTCTTCCAGGGGCAGCGGCCACCTACCCCAACCAGGTCTAGACACAAGGACCTCTGACACTCTACAGAAAAGCCTCACACCCAGAGTTCTACATGCAATATCCTGGCTTTTAAATACTGGCACTACTCAAAACTTTTTCAGACACAGAGAGGGCCACAGCATTCTATTCTTCAGATTGGGTCTAGACCTGACAGCCAGTTTGAAACTTGTGTCTGGAACAAGAATGTCCGGTATTGGGTCGTTCCCCTACTAAAGGAAGCAGGTAAGGATGCTGGTGGTCTTCTGTAGGGAAACCTCTCACTAGGGTAAAGGAATAAGATGCGGACTCAAACAATGAATTTCTAGACAAGAGAGTTTTGCAAGAAAAGGTACATTAAAATACTAATCCAATTATTGGAACGACAGGACATATATTCAACTTTGGAATGACATTGATAACTTCTCCAAGTCATATTACAAATTTTTAGAAATAAATGACCACATGGCTCACTGTACTTACGTTGTCACAGTCATGTCCTTCATCTTTCTGAACTTCCACCTTGCACTTGATATGTCAAAGGAACCCTCACTTTCCTGGGGAGTTATTTAGGTGCTATTGAAAGCAAAAAACCACTCCAAAAATAACAGGTGGATTCCTATTTTTCTCTTCAGAAACCCCCTTATCAAGCTTTTGAGAAGTGCTTCACGCTTCTAACATTTTGCGTATATGTGCTAAATCTCCAAAAGTGTTTTTACTTTTAAGTTGAGTAACTGAGTATTTTCCTGTACTTGCATCCTCTATTTGATATTTATTTAGTCTTTCTACATGTCTTTACTTAGTTAATACCATGAGAGATAAATATGGTAGTGCCTTTGCAGCGAAGCTTCAGTACATTAATATAAATTGTACACTAATTCCCCCAAAGCATATATATGTTGTAAACCTGAAGACTTTTCACACAGCTGCTTATTGCTAAACAGTGCCTTGTCCAGAAGGGGACAATCTGTGTCTCTAATTGCTGTCACTGAAGCCGAGATTCATTATGTGACTTTCCCATTAAAATGTGAGCATTAATTTGTATAATGAAATATCGCCCACTGCAGTGTTCATTAGCCATGCCCTACTGTATACGGTACATTGTTAGCTACCTAGAAACTGTAGTTAATTTCACTAATGGATATTTCCCTACTTAGTGTTTGGTAGGAAATTTATACTGTAACATTACCTCTTAAACTTTTAAGGAAATTTAAATTCAATCAATTATTTTCAACAAAAGTTTGGGATGTCATTAAGGCAGGAAGAGCAAGGATAGGGGACTATGGGAATAAAATGGGCTTTTAGTTCAACTTAAAAAAATGATGGAATTTCAATTCAAAACAAAAAGGGAAAAAAAGAATCATCTCCTCCTGGGTAAGCAGATCTTATAGTTTTTTCATCTTTACAAAGGTGGCTGTCCTGCACTAAGGACAACACACACGCTGCCCTATTAGAAAAGGAAACAAGGAAACGGGAATGGCACACATTTTAACCAATCTGTATTTGCAAATTTATTCAATATGCTTTTACAAATGTTGAAATAGCCTGGTTCCCTTACCTAGAAGAGGAATTATCAAAGGTAAGGTATGTGCACATCAGACGTAAGACACCTCGCTCAGACCGGCTAAACGTTCACTTCCACCCACATCTACATGCCAGTTGGCGCTTGGGAAGCTCTTCGAAGCTGAAAGGCAGTTTCCAGAGCCACGTGTGAAATGTATCACCTCATGATGTCAACAAGTAATTCCACCTCAGCTTCCATGCCAGGGTCAGGGTGCCGCCCTGCCACAGGAACCACTTCCCTGCCTCACCACCTCCCTAACTGCATTGTGCTGCTGGGGAAACTGAGGCACGCGGGATCAAGGAGGCCTGGCCTCAGGCCAGTCTGAGTTTGGGGTGAAGCAGAAGCCAGGGCGCACAGTACTTCCCTTTCAAATCGCCGGGAGGCTGCATCAACACACCTTGGGGGCACAAGCCACTTCCTTTCCTCCCGCTGGTTACGGTGTGGACACACACTGTCAAAGAAATGTTGCATTAATTCCCTAAAACAAGCCATAGGTTCACCCAGAAAAGTACAAATATCAACACAATGCAGTGGTTAAGAGAATGAGGTTTCTGAATTAGGCAGACCTGGATTAGCACCTGTCATTGGTGGTGGGCAACTCCTACTGGGTAACGTCATGCCTCTGGGGCTCAGTTCCCTCCTGCAACCAGGAGAGGGGGGAGCCCGGTGTCTGAGGTGCTGGAGGAGTAAGGAGTGAGTTCAGGCACAGCAGAGCACCCCACACATGAGTGAGCAGAAGTGGTCGTTGCCATTATCTTTACTGTCATTCTTACATGATCCCCACTGGCTGAATTTCCCTGTGGTCAGCCCATTGCTGTCATCCTGTGTAGACATAGCCTCAGTCACGAGGCAAGTCAACTCACAGTTCTCCCCGCCTTGCACAGGGCATGCTGCTTTTTGGGGGTGCTGCAAAAGAGTTGCTCTCTCACTTCCACAATTCTCCCTGGTCCTATCAGGAAAGACAAGCCTGGTGCCTGGTGCCAAGAATGCAGGCAAGAGCCTAGGGAAACACCCCTGTGTCCCCTCTGCCAGTGCCCAAGGGCTGTATCACAGAGGTACCCACCCAGGAGGAGTAGGCAGTGCGGGGCACATCCCCAGGCCACACTGATATGGCTGAGACCCCTGAAAAACCACTTCCCTGTGTGAATCCAGTCTCATAATGAGGTTCCCAACTCAGGGCTGGGCCAGTGCATGTAGCACATGAAAATCAGATTAGTAAACCTCTTGCATAATTTGAGAGGGGAAAAAAAACTGAGATTTATTTTTAATTAGTCCCTGAACTTTCGTGTCTCCAAGTTTTCATGAGTGAGCTTGCTTATTACATTTCTCTATAGTGGTCATTCCTAGACAAGAGGCAGCTCCTGGGAAACCCCACACACAGGTGAGCCACCCAAGGGGACCCAGACTGGGGTCCCACAGCCAATGCCTGCGGTGTCACACCATTCTGGGGTTTGGTAGGCAGCACTCACCCCTCCAGCCTCGCAGGGACTGGCCAACACTTCCTACCTCCTGTACACAAACAGAAACACTGGATGCTGGAGCATAATCCCCACAGTGGGGCTGGAGGAAGAGGCAGAGGGGGAAAGACGGAGTGCATTCAGGAAGCCAATAACAAAATAATTGGCTATGTCAGGGGAAACCTAGGGGATGGGCACCTCTGACTCCCACTGCAGGTTATGACTGAATGTTTGCTGATGTGTCTCTGTGATGACCAATTTTATCGTCAACTGCATGGACCACATGGTGCCCAGCTATTATTCTGGGTGTGTCTGTGATGGTATTTCTGGAGAAGATTATTATCTGAATTGGTAGACTGAGTAAAGCAGATCGCCCTCTCCAGTATGGCCACATCCAATCCACTGGAGGCCTGAATGAAACAAAAGGCTGAGTAAAGTAGTCACTCTCTCTGTCTCACTGCCTTTACCTAACTCTGGACTGGGACTGGGACTTACACCATTGGCTCTCCTGGGTCTCCGGTTTGCCAAGTGCAGATTTGGGAACTTCTTAGCCTTCCTAATTAAGTGAGCCAATTCCTTATAATAAATTTATAAAGATATAGATAGATTAGATAACATATATATAGATATATAGATACACACACACACATACGCACAAACACTGTTTCTCTGGAGAACCCTAACTGATCCAATCTCCTTTCTGAGCCTGCACAGACTAGTTCTGGATTTGAATCATCAGCAGTGCGTTCTACAAGGCAAAGTGCACATGTCCAGTGACTGGGTTCTAATCAGCCCAAGGAAATGTTTCAAACAGGGGACAAGTTTAGCCTCCCTGGGTGAGCAGCAATCTATATTTGCTTTGCAGGTGCCAGAGTGGGGTGGCTTCTAGGACCTGAGGGTCACTGGGGACTCCTGGAGTCTTCCAGGTGCTTCCCCTCAGTCCCAGATTAATCTGCCTGTAGCTCAGGGAGCAGCAGAAACATTCTAGCTACCTGCAGGCTCTCTCCAGCCCCTAGGTGTTCGGAACAACCTGACTGGCGCACCTACGCGGCACCTCTCCAATAAGCAGGTGTTGGGAGAAGAGCAGTGATTGAGTTAATGTAGTAGAGTTAAAAATGGGAAGTGGTTTTTATCAGTTGATGTGATATAATCAAGACATCTCATAAAAATGGAGTAGGATAGAAAAATATACAGAACATACTACGGCATATCTTGACCAATTAAAAAAATTTTTTATACATTGGAGTTTTAAATGTGCTCATCTGGTTCTAGTACAGAAAAACTTGAAAAGAGGGCATTTTGGAAAACATATATTCTAGTTCATAGACTGCTGTCCTCTGGCCATGCCACTTGGAAAAACAAAAACACATAGAAAAGGGGAAGGACCTCTCCACAATTGGAGCCCTGTATTAATTCATTATTAACAAATAGCTTTATTTTGATTTTTAATTATTTGTGTAACCTTCACTTTTACATTGTCATAATGGACGTTTATTTTAGTGATTTATAACATGTAACACTTTCTTTTCTATTCAAATGTATAAGTGTAAGCATTTTCCAACTTCTTTGTTCTTTGATAAAAAGGAAATAGATCTTTATCTGGTTACCATTCTGCCTTTTGAACACTGCAAATGCTGTTTCCGACAGGGGCTGGCGGTGTGATGGTTCCATGGCTTCTTCCATTTTCTCCTCTATTCTGGGAAGTTTCCAGAGTGCCTCTGTCCATGGCCCTCTCTTGCTGCTTCTATCTGTGTCTCCAAAGACTACTGGTCACAAACCTCAGGAGTTTGTGAAGCAGTATTTGGGGGCAAATAACTTTCTCAAGCTTTAAAACTTCAAAAATCAGCATCCGTTTGCTTCTACCCAAGTCCAGCAGGACTTCTGCCAGCTTTGGTCCTAATTTACCTGGAATATTCTGTGGAGTGTTAACTGTTATCCATGGGCCAGCTAATGGGGGTCAGGGCCCAGTGAGTCAGTAGAGTGTCTGGTTGGGAGGTGCTGCCCCTTTCTTTCCCAGACTTCCTGGCAGGACCTACCTCCCCTGTGGTTAGCCGCCACAGACCTGGCTAGCTTGGCGCAGGGGCCCAGGTCTTCATCAAATAAAAAGGCCTATCACAGGACACACCTGGCCAGCTCTCTATCCTCCTGTGGACAGCCCATGGTGGGTGCCCTGGTGGGCTGCTTCCCTCATAATGGCAGTCTGTGGGGCCCACCCAACCACCACCATACCACAACAGGGCCCTCAACCTGGGGAGGAAAGTGGACATTGTAATGAATGGAGGAAGCCAGACTTCTAAGCTGCCTCAACCTGAGGTTGAACCCTGGAAGACCTCACTGACAAGGGAACATTGGTGCCAGATTCTGAACATGAGGGAGCAAGCCAATATGCCTGTCTGGCAGAGAGGTGCAAAGACCCTGAGGCAGGGACTCAGGGACCCCTCACTGAGCTCCCAGGGAGGTGGGGCATCTGCACCCAGGAACCCGGCCCTTATAGCCTGGCTGCCACACTGTGGTTTCCCATGGGTTCACATATACAGGACTCCTTTCCAAAAGGATCACGAGTTCCCTGGGGCAGGGTCGATGTTCCCCACCAACTGTCCCCTCCTTATCACCTGGCACAGTGCAGGGTCAGGAGGTAGATCGCTCACTTAGTCTCAAATGTGTCCTGTAATTAATCTTTCAAATAAATGTATTGTGCCCCTTCTATATAGAGTGTGTTCTTGTGGGTCTTGGAGTTCCAGAAATTATATCAATTAAAAAGACGGCCCATACTGCCACCCTCACATTCTACTTGGTGGTAGACAGAACAACGCATAGGGAAATAAACAGCCGAACTAAGATAATTCCAGAATGTTTTAAGTTGATAACTAAAGCAGGGAGCATGAGGGACATTTTAGGGTGGTCAGGCATGGTCTCTCTGAAGAGATCACATTGAAGCTAAGTCGCCAGTGACCCCCTGGAGGAAGGTCGTTCCAGATGGAGGGAACAGAGGTCCTGCACAGAGGTCCTGCAGCAGGAGCAAGCACTCTGCCCCAGAGGGACAGGAAGAAGGCACTGGTGCTGGAAAGGATGATGGGGCTGGAGAAGGTGCAGGAGGGGCAGTTCTCACAGGCCTGGGGGCAGGGTGGAGCCTGGCAGAGTTTGAGAAAAGCCCTCTTTACCCCGGGATGGCACTGTGAAAGACTGGCATGGGGACAGGGAGGGACAGTGCAAAGCTCAGCTGTGCCCCAGGCTAAGGATAAAGGCAGCAGCCCACAGCCCAGTGCCACCTGTGCTCAGGGCCCCCTTCGTGTCAGGGAGATTTGCAGGAACCAGGTGAGGTTCCAGGTGAGGGGCTCCTCGTTTTTAACCACACACTGCACACCAGGCTCATATGCACTAAATATCCTGCACAACCCTGAGCTTTATTGATTCCTTGGGAAATAGACCACAATTATTTTTGAAAATAGATGGCATATTTGTCTATCCTCTGAAGCAGCTCATACTCCAATAGATAAAGTGCCAGGAGAAAAATCAAAGAAAATGGAGGTGTCCATATCTCAGATAGATTTTCTTTTTTGGAATTAGCATTGCTCAAGCAACCAGCAAAAGAGCTAAAAAGAACCATGATGGAGGGACAAGAAGGAGAGACCAAGAGAAGTCCTCACTGCAGGAGATGCTGAAGCCAGAGAAATGAATGGAGTGATCCAGTAGCTGTTCCCTGGTTTGGTTAAGAGCACCACAATTTCTCTTTTGAGGACACCCAGGGAAGAGCCAGCTCTCTTCTATTCCTTACAGTGTGAGGGGCTGACACCATCTGCCCAGTCCCAGGCAGGGACATGGAACCCCAGCCCAGCCAAGTGCCAGCCCACCTGAACATTAAGGAGAGCTGCCACACCCCCTTTCACGTCTGGAGTTTGAGCTGGGATCTCATCATTTGCACCTCAAAGACTCCTGATCAATACAAGGGTGTGAACAATGCTTCCTCAGTACAGCAGAAGGAAGCCAGCAGCAGACCCTCCTGACGTCTCAGACAAAGCATCATCATCCCAGACCTGGACCACAGGAGACCAATGTCCCCACACCCATGTGCCACTTGGGAGGGTGATTGTGAAGTTAAAGTCGGGACATCAGGGTCAATTGGACCCACATAGTGCTATACGAGAGGCCCATGGAGGGCTTGACAATGTTAGTAACCAACACAGTGCAGACATGGGGCAGAAGCGTGGCTGTCCCGGGCCTCCTCTTCGGGAGTCATGCACCTGGACGCACCCGGTTCTCTCACCTGTGTGTATCCTCAGGTGCACCTTTAGGTGATGGGATGTCCGGAAGGTTTTCCCACAGTAGGGGCAGTCCTTCATGGCCGAGCCCAGGCTCCTGTCGCGAAGCAGAGCCGGCTGCTGGACGCCGGCAGATCTCCCAGCTTCCTCGCCGATGTCTGCAGCGGAGGAGAAACGTTCTCACATCACTTCAGCACATGTCAGAAGTTGTTCACACCAAAACTGCTAACACCACACAAAGTTAAACATGTCAATACTACACCTGTCTATTTCATTCTTTAAATCTGACAGAATGCTGACAATTCATGTATTTTCTTGTTATTCTCTTAAATTATTTCATCTTTCCTATCATCATTTTAAGCAGCATATGGTACCTTTATATTGAACTGAATTAAACAAGAAAAGAAACAGCTGTGTCAGCAGCTGGTTTGATTTCTTCTTTTGCTTAGCTCCTATTAAATATTCTTTTTCCAAAAGTTTAAAAATTCAACAAAAGTGTTTGTTGAATCTGATTAATTTATAATATGGGCTAGCTGAAGAGTTTGCTATAGGATCAAAATCATATTTGCATTGTATCAGGCAACAAATGAAAAAGAAATGTGTTTTGGCTGAGCCCCTAAGACATGCAGACATACAGCTATTTTGGGACAGGAAAGAAAATTATCCAAAACTGATCATTTCTTCCTTGCAGTCTTGTATCCATTGCTGGCTGGTGTAATCTCATGAAATGGAGAAGAAAAAGTATGGAAATGCAGTTCCACAATTAGCCCATGATAAACATATAGTGACATATTTGAAGTCATGTGCAGAAACTCAGCTGCAAAACTCCCATAAACTTAGAGAACTGCAGTTAAATCTTTGTGCAGTGACTTGAGAACTTCCTCTGTAAAGTATCAATACAAATTTTCCTTCCTGCTTTTATTTGTTATGTAACCCAGACCATTAGAAAATTACATAAAATTTACATACGGCTGCCTTCTGCAGATGATGGGACATAATAGTATATAAAACTGCGAAAATATCTAGTGGTTGGAGGATATGTTACTGCAACACCCAAGGCTTGACATCACATTGCCAGAGAGGCAACATCAGAGTGGCAGGGCAGGTGCTGGGAATCTGCCTTTCCGACGAGACCAGGAGGCATGTGGGCCTTGTCCTCTGGCCTGCCCACAGAAATGGAGGCTGAGCGCCTGGCACAGAAGCTGACGCTGGCAGGGCCCTCACTGCAGTTTCCAGCCCACCCTCTAGACCTCATGGTAGATCCACTATTAGAACAAGAAGACTTTCTGGGATTCTAAGCAGACCTGTGAGTTCTGCAGAAAGCAAAATAAACAAGATTTGTACCTTCCAAGCAATGGAAAATGCAAATTGCTTTTATTCTGCTACATCCACCCCTGGTGTTGCTTGCTAACAGCCAAAAGGGACAAACTTACAGGCCGTGAATGAGATGAAGGCAACTGCATTTATTTCTTATTTGGATGTTTGCTCAGAGTAACTGTGGAAACCCTTTGGCTTTAAGCATCTTCTCTGTGATGCTTTGGACTGTGCATGATGATTTTGCCACCCCGGAAAAGTTCTTTGAAGCCTCACTTTTAATCCTATTCTCAACTTTTTGAGACATCCTTGGAAGAGCTGTTCAAAGGGTATGACTGCCCAGAGTTCTTTTTCTTTGTTATTTTTCACAGGTAGGTGGGCTGGGCTCACCACACCTAGAACACACCTCCTACCCAGTGCTAGCTTTGTGGTCACCCACATGACTGTGGAGAGGCTACTACCAAAGATGGTAATGGAAAAGACAAACAGGCCCAGGAGGGTGTTGTAATGTCATAGCAAATAATTGCCCCACATGCAGTCAGAGCAGGTGCTCCAGATCCCACAGGTTGAGTTCACCAGTGGCTGCCACCACGTCTGTTTTAAAGAGCCATTCTGCTAACAGCCCAGGAGACAAACAGCCAGATGTCAGTTCCGAGTTACCCACATCCCAGGTTTGAGCAGCTGGAATACCATCTCATACCCACCTTCCCACTCCCACCCACTGCAACCCGACATGTTGTATTTGCCCTCCCAGCCTTACTCTGCTTTCCTTTGTGGCATCATGAGGTCAGCTTAAACAGCAATGAGAATGATTGTAACTCTGCCCAAGTGTTCCCTGCCACAGGCTCAAGGTACCCTCTTTCAGTTAGAAGGCCAACAGCTGACAATTTGAATTATAAGTGCCCTGGATGTTGGCTTCAGTATGGAGGCAGGCAGATGTGGACTTCTGGTGTTAGATTCCTGGGGTCCTCATGTTCCATGATCTGCACATTAGCACCTTCCCCCAAATTTTCCTCCAGCAGAGCCATTTTTAAGTAGTAGTAAGGTGGAGCTCTCCAATAGAACAGAATGGAAAATGTGCAGAGGACATATTTCCACTGCAGCTTTTGGTGAGTCCTTGCCAGGGCACATTACAGATAAATAAATAGACAAAGCCAATGCACTGCTCTGGAACGTTCCATGGAAGCTGAGGATGCATGTCATTCTAAGTGATGGCCTTTATCTGTTTTCTTTTTATCTCTCTATCTTGGATATGTGTGGCCCAATAAAAAGAATAAATTTGTAAGACAAACAGCTTTCCTTGTAGATTTAAGAGTCTAATTTTCACTTTACACAGGAATGGGTTTTTCTGGGGAGGCCAGAAGGCCTATGGCGTTTACTCTTAGACTAACCCAACTGGAAAAATAAACTCTGAGCAATGATGAAGGGGAATTGTGGGTGGTCCCAGGAAGGGCTGAGAGGGGCTGGAAGCCAACAGCAGTGATGGCTGAAGAAGCTCCAGCTGAGCCACACACTCACAGACCTGTGTGAATCCACACCTACGTCTGGACGAGCAACATGTAGCACTGTGCTAACTTCAGCCCAGCCCTGTAGAGAACCCAAAAGCCTCACTCAGAGGGAAAGACATGGCTGCCTTCTAATCCCTTCTCCACCGAGAGTGCAGAAGCAGTGAGAGTGTCCTGTGGGGCTGCTCATGATGGCATCCTGAGGTTTTGCCTGCCCTCACACACAGATGGCCAGTGAAGCGGTCACTGGTCCTGGTTACAGTCAGACAGTGCCTGCCTCAGCCCCTCTAGGAAACAGGTGGTAGAAAGGAGGAAGCACTATAAAAATCACATCTGGGATCCTTTGTCAGACTGTCTGTGAGTTGGTTTTAGCTTTTATTAAAATCTCCGTTTTCTACAACCTGCAATAATTCTTCCCTCCGATCAGACACTTTCTGTAAGAGTCGCAGGTTGACTGAGGGTGGGTGTGTGAAGGCCGATGTCTGCTCCTTCTCACTCATTTGTGAGAGGGACAGTCCTGCTGGCTCAGAGGCTGGGATGTCCCTGGGATCTGGCTGCAGGCTGAGAGGCCATCTCCTTTCAAACAGCCTCAGCCTGCGTGTGCTCTGGGCTTCATATGATGGGGAAATGGCTAAGAAATAACCCCTAGGATTCCTATTTCTTTTCTTGACTCTACTAAATAATATGAGATCTATTCTTCAGAAATGGATGTCTTGTATGAATGCAGTGAATAATATTCCAGAGGGATACAGGCTTTGTATGCAATGTAACCCTTCCAGAGTTGCAGTCTAGAACAAATAAATTGTACTAGGTATAAAGACTCTACAAGGTCTCCCCTAGTCCTATAAGCTGAGAGTGGTTTGCTAAAAAAACAAGATGGACCCAATCATTGTAAGTTGTATTTCAAGAATACATTATTGTGGGTGATAAGGGGACCTCAGACAACTCACTTTCCTAATTTTGTCCTCTCAAGGCCCAAAGCCATACCCCCTACATTTCCATTGTTTGTTCTAATCTTCCTAGTGTATAGTACGGTTGACCTAGATCATGGTGACATTAAGGTGCCTCACCTTCCCAAAGAATTGAGAGGGACAGTGGTAGGGAAGTCCCATGGCTGGAGGCCGAAAGAGGAGCCAGGGGGATGAAAAAGGAGCATGGATTATGTTAGAATCCTCATCATCAACTGGACCACTGGGTAGACAATGAGTCAAATGCTTAGGAAGATGAACCACTTTTCAAAAGTTGCAGCCTAGACACAGAAAATACTACCAGGAGCTGTCTGAATCCATCCCTGGAATTGGCTGTCTTGCTGAACACAAACATAGTTTTAACTTCTGTCTGTCTCATTATACATTTAACCTTACTCATATATATGTTTGGAATTTTAAAACTTGGTTTTTGGAGTAATTTTGTATTTAGATGGTAGATTTTCCCCAGGTTATCTTTAAATGTGGAGCTTCCCTGGTGCACATTTGAAATAGGCTTGTTTGCCAAGAAGGCTGACTTGGAGGTTAGGAGGCAGGACATCTTCCTTCTGGGCTCCCAGTTCCCGCTGTCCCTCAGTAAATCCCTCTGGCTCCCCCCAGGCCTGGTTCCATCAGACTCAGGGGACGGGACTTCCTGAGCCTTCTCCTCCAGCTCCTTATGACCCCTGCCGCGCCAGGAGAGCCCCAAGCCCACCGTCGGTCACCGTCACCTTCTGCCCCTGTTGGCCTTTCTTTCACTCACCCACCCTAACCTCACCCCGAGCGAAATAAGAAACTGGGGTTGGGTCTTACAGAGATGAGAGGACATGGCAAGGAAAGGCACAGTAGGAGCTCCTAAGTATCCCATGGCCCCTGCTGTTCCTGCCTTGCTCTGCACTAAGCTGAGCCCAGCTGATGAGTTCTGGGGCTAATGGCCGCCCACGACAGAGGAGAGACAGTGTGCCGCCTCTTCCTCCCTCCCTGCCCTGGCCGCAGCAGCCTTGCGACACAAGGGTTGAGGAGGCAGAATCACAAGATGGGGGACCCGTACGCCACTGACTCACCAGACAGACGGCCGCTGACCCACGCCAGACTTTGCCTGAATGAGAAGAAATCTCGGTTCTGGGAAGCCACGGGGACTTGGAGAGTTGTAACTGTGGGAGGGGATCAGATCTAAGACAAGCAACCTTATGCTGGTGAGGTCTTCTGGCTTTACATCCAACATGCCAGATCGTTCCAAAACTCAGAGTGAGACAGAGAACAGGAGCCGGAGAGAGAGGCCGAGAGAGGCCGAGTGAGACCAGAAAGACAAGCAAAGAAGATTTCTTTTAAATTGTGAGTGTATCCTCAGCTCCCACTCCATCCTGTTGGGCAGCCTTCCCCTTCACAAGCCCACAAGTACATCTTGGAACTATTTCCATTAAAAAAATAATAATGGTGAAGATGACAATGATAATAAGTCCCCCCAGTGACTGCGGAGTTAGCAGGACAGCCTCGCGTGGGCAAGGCTGCTGTCTATACACTCGAGCACTTACTACTTAGTGACATAAAATGCCATGGTA
Source organism: Manis javanica (assembly GCF_040802235.1). NCBI lineage: Eukaryota > Metazoa > Chordata > Mammalia > Pholidota > Manidae > Manis > Manis javanica. The sequence continues at coordinate 23,443,759 of NC_133172.1, forward strand.
TTTTAATTTCTATGAACTCCTAGTATAATAGTAAATACATTTTCCCAAATGAGTTGTGTAGTTAATTCTGAAAGTCTGCCTTGTGCAAAGAGCAGCTCAAAAGCATGGTTCTCACTTCATTAATAAAGGAAAAAAAACCCACAAGAACTGTGGAGTCTAGGGGGTGAGCAGATACCGAAAGATCACATCTTTCTTCATTTCTTTGCCCTCATATACCAGGGCTTTAAGACCTTTTCAGCAGAGGAGAAATAGCTAACACATTGGAGAAAGTCCAATGGAATATATAGGTCTTTTTAAAAGCTTAACACTTTCCCTTATTTTGAAAACTTTAAAATTAACAGACTCGAATAAAACAATGATCACTGTGGTAGTGATTCCTATTTAAGTAGAGAGTTCCTTTTATTTTTAAAAATGATTTTAAATTAATAGTATGCATAAAAATTATCACATTACTGTGAAGAATTTCACTGAACTCTTGGGAGATGTAACTCATGCCTTGGGTCAGTATTAATTTGCTGTCTCTGTTGTTTCACCAAATTCTCAGGTTTATGATGGCCACATATGGTCATGTTAAACCGTTAAGCATTAATAAGGGTTGACAAAAGTATTTGTTTAAAGAAAGAGCTATTTTAGAAAAGGTTGTCCACTTGTAAGAAGGCAATGGCCAGCTTCCCTTGAGTTCTTAGGACTGGTGACAGGGCTGGGCTCCAGGACAAGGCCGAGAGCCCATGGGCTGATCTCTGTCAATGGAGGTAGAGCTCTGAAGAGGTGGAATATTCTCTACTGTTGACTTTTCTCACCTTCCACCCAGACTCAAAACTGTGCATTTGCTTTTGGCAAGATAAAATTTCTGGAATTGGGAAACAGGTCATTAAAAGGCTAAAATTTGGAGAAAAAATTATAAGATACTAGGATCTCAAAGAGCTTCTCTAAAGCAACATTTTGATGAGTTAAGTGAAAATGAATCAGAAACACATGGATTAAATTTCCCTTAAAATACACAAGGGCTTCAAAATCAAGCACTGTGGGCCAAATGTGTTTCTGGTTTTACCAAGCCCAGGGCCTTTCCTAATTGTCTGTTGGGGGAGTGTGCCGCCGCCCACCCCCCCGCCCCTGCTGGTGATCGGGCCACCCAGGGGGCCTCTTCCCCTTGGCATTGTGTGCTGCTGCTGTTGACAACATCCTCCATGCTCTGACTGCCAGCTCTCCCAAGGCGCCCCTGGCCAGCTGTGGGTAGCACTCTTAGTCCCCAGCCTAGGGACCATGACCATGGGTGTAGCAAGGCAGAATCTGGGACTCACAAATTAACCTGGGACAAGATATCCGGTGTGATGGGTCTCTTTGGGCTTTGCATATCCCACTCTTCCCTCTGGCCCGGTCAGGGATGGGGGGCTAGGACCCATCCCAAAGGCTGTTAGGGTGAACCAGTGCAGAGCAGGGCCACCTGTGAACTAGTCTGGGTGAGGAGACAGATAGCCCAGAGAGCTGCCATCTCTTGGGAAAAGGTCGGTTAGGTGCAGTTAGGGCCAGGTCACTGGTTCCATTGCTCTTGAAAATAACCCCCCATTCCTTCTCCCAGCCTCCAACGACCTGAGTGGCTCCTGCAACTGCTCTGGCCTCATCCCGGCTCCTGACTGTGCTCCACCCCCATCTTTCTGTCCTCAAGTCCTCCTAGCTGACAGCTAATTTAGCACTTCTCTCCTGCTTCCCCCAGAATTCATTCACATGGAGACTCATTCAGGCTTTAGTCCAAAAGGCACCTCCTCAGAGAGGCATCCAAAAAAACCCTGTACATACTTTATTCAATAAATTAAAGAATCAGAGAGGGCAAGCAAATTGGGATTCAGAGGCTAAGATCAGCTCCTGACTATAAGAGGGAAGCAGCTTTGAGTAGCCCGGGAGGAACTGGTGCTGGGCTACCATCAAAATACCAGAAATGCCTCAAAGTGCTCAGCACCTTCAGGAGCCAGCAGAGTGGGCAAGGGGCCTGGGGCACCGGGGGAGGCTTCCTCAGGGTGTCTGCCAGCTCACTCCCCATCCAGGTGAAGGGAACCACAAACACGCACTTCTAATCAGCAGGGCCACAAATGAGCTTTCCAGAAGATGGGAGCATGTCACTGAGGCACCTTCCACTATTTTATTTACCTACTTTCTGGATAAAAAGGAAGATCTTGCTGTTGTGAGAAGAAACAACCTCTCGTATGAATGAAGAGACATTAATCAATAGAAGAGAATAGTAAAACAGATATTTTTTAAGTAATCCATGCCCCAATTACTACTGGAATTATTGCAGAATATTTGTTATGCCTTCCTTTTTTCATGATTTAAATTAAGCACTCCTTTCTTTTAAAGAAAGAAGAAAACTATAGAAGCCTGTACTTTCAGTAAAGCATAAATTCCCAAAAGATTTCTACATAATTTATTTTCTTTAAAAAAAAACTACAGCTTTTAAGATCCTCTTAAGATAATTTACAGCCCCCTCATTTATGGGTGGGCTGGGGGTGGGGAGAAGATTGGAGATCTCTCTGACTACCGGGTGTGTTTCAAGGAATTCTTATTTAAATGACACCGAGAACAAGCTGGACAGATCTTTTTTAAAATGCACTTGGTCAGTCGCCATAACTTGTGGGGCTGAGTTTCTCCTGGGAATCTTGCACATTGAAAGGAGAAGGGATGATTTGGAGATAACGCCTCCCCTGGAGACATGTTTTGCCATATTCTTTTTTAAACAAAGAAGACATCTTAAGCACCTTGCAATATCTTTCATTTAATCATTGGCAGAAGGCAACTCCCTGATGAACACTGGCCTGTGTCTTTCTCTTTAACCAGCTGAGTGATCCAAGCTTTTAATATAGCCGTTCCAATTATTGTAAAAGTCATCTAGTACCTTATAACCACAAATATTGACAGTTTATTGCACAACACATTCCTGACATTTGAAGGTCACACCATACATAATACATACTCTTTTATAAAAGTGTCTGGAACAAAGAGATACATGATAAGCAATTACCTCTCTTGGCTTGTATGTATGTACAGTTTGGGGCTGACTTGAGGTTGCATGGAAGGCACATACACCATTTTAAATAATCTATTAAGGCAGCATGGAGGCATTCATGAAGGATAATTATGAAATGGCTCATGGATATGCTGCAGTTGGATTGGCTGGCCAGGGCATAGGGTCTGGGCAGTTCTCCTCCTCTCCGTTCAGGTCACAATGCTATTTCACTACAGAGAGCCCGGCCTTACTTCACAATCGGATTTTCCCCCAAAGCCACTAAGCATGACAGAATCACAATATGTTCTTCTTTTCCAGATTGGTCTGCATTAGGCTGAAAGGAATTTTAAAAATCCACCAGGCCTGGTTCAGATGCACCCGATCCCCAGCCTGCTGAGTTGCCCCAGGGGGGCACTGACCACCATTCTGCCACAGCCACATTACCTGTCCCATCCCCAGAGCTCTGGCATCCACAGAAGCCATGGCACAGGGGAATGTCACTGCCAGGCACAGGTGAGAAGCAGAGTGAGACGTGTGCTTCACATAATTGTGCTGATACTGAGGCCGTGTGAATCTCCCCAGCACCATTCCGAGAAGGAATGTGCTACTCACTGCTGCCTTCTCCTAAGACTGCTGTGTCTCATCCTTACTTGTCTTTCCAAACTTAAGTCTGCCAGAAAAGTTCCAGTCACAGATTAAGTGGAAAGGGTTTCCAGTCCAAAGGCTTCAGGTCAAAACCAAGTTCCACGAGTTTTTAGAAGTGAAATTCTGGGCAAGTGATATAACCTCTGTGAGGTTCAGTTTCCTTATCTGCAAAATGGAATAGTCAGAACAATTCACTCAAAATGGAATAGTCAGAACAATTCACTCAAAATGGAATAGTCAGAACAATTCACTTAGCATGGTGCCTGGTACAGGATATGCTCCAACTAATGGTAGCTTTTAAGATGAATATTGTCAAAGGGACATGTTCTGTTGCAAGGGCAGCATAGAGGGGACAGGAGAGACTGTGGCTTTAGTGCTCTCCCCCCACTTTCTGCTCCAAACTATGGAACCAGATATATGCACAAGGTCCAGAATGAAGGGGCATGTTCCTTTCCTGAAAAGTCCAGGTTGGAGCAGTTTCTCCAAAGCTCTGAAGACCCAGGCAATTCTCCCAAGTTAACAGTGAAAAACAATTCAGGCTGCAATTGAGCTTCCCATAGATGACAATCTTTAATCACAGATGAAGCAGCAGGTAATTAGAAGCGACACCAAACTCCCTTCCAAATGATACTAATGGCTGTTGTTTGGGAGGGAAAAAATTAAATGTATAAACACAAATATATATATATATTTATTTATTTATAAATGTATTAAGATAAATAATTGGCAAACTCTCAAGATAATCAAAAGCTCTTCCAATAGTAATTTTTTTTTTGATTTCCTGAATGAATGCCCTAAAATTTAAGACATAGGACCAAAATGATTTCTATAAAGATGACGTGATTATTAGCATTAAATCCCAGGAAAGAGGGCTTCCTTATAACAAACACATTTTGCATCTGAAAAGCATGCATATTAGGATGTGTGTGTTTCTTTAAGAAGCTACTCTGTTTTAGAGGGTAGCGGGTAAGATAGGGCACCACGTGATCAGGAGGTTGCTATGGTAAATATGCATTTTTTATTGAAGAGTAAACAGTGGCAGAAAACAAGTGTCAATTGCCAGCTCTGAAGTTACTGCCATTTTTGAGCTGCACTGACTTATCTAACCCTTTTAATTTGAGAACCTTTTTCAGATGTACACTATCATTGGGTCAAGATTTAAATTTTTTAAATAAATACTAAACATTTCAATACCTAATAATAAAAAATTATTTAATTGACATAAAAATTAGCACACACACACACAAAATTGATCCAGTCTGCCCATCACAGCGCACAGGCATTTTTGAAGTTCTGTTGCCCGGCTGGACAAAGCCTTTGGCTTTGGCTCGGGCCACAAAGTGGAGGAGCCAAGGACACAGCCAAGGCTCTCCCACTGCCCATTGTCTTGGTACCTGCAGGAAAACAAAGCTAGAGCTGAAGCCCTGGAGAACGGCCTTTCCCAGCCAGTGTCTGTGTCCTGGCAAGGCTGATGCCCAGGGGTGCTGGAAGGGCAGTGTGCTTTAGCCAGTATGACTGTGACACTTTCGGCCAAGCTTTCAGTTTTCCCCCTAGTGGAGACTGGCAAGGGTCTGACAGTTCTTGATAGGCAACTTTGTTTTCCTCTGATAGCCACATGAGCAAGCTTTCTCAATTACAAATCAGGCTGTTATAAACCTCAGGAGAAGTCCCGATCACATCCTGAGTGGGCCCTCACCCTGCTTCTGCACCAGGGGAAGCATCAGGATTTTATTCTTCTCGATATCAGCTTTCTTTCCAGCCTGTATCTTGCAGAGGACAAGGATGAGATTCCTCCTCTTCCACACCTGGCATATAGAAGGTGTCTCACCACTATTTACTCAACGCAAGCGTGAATGAATGATGCTTGAATGCATGAACTGACCTTAGCTCCTGGTAGGGCCAGCTTCCTGGGCAGCAGCTTCTAATAGGAAGGCCAAGTCTGCTCATTCTTCCTTTGATCACAGTTAAAAGTATCAAGTGTTGGTAAATTTCTCAAAGGAGCTATCCAGACTCTGGGAATCCCACAAATTAGTCCAAAGGAATCCTGACCATGGACAAGAAACTGACTAAGCAAGATGAGTGTGTCCTCCAAGGAGCCCTCTGGCAAGAAGCAGCAAGAACAGGTAGCGCTCTTGTGAAAGGAGGAGGGCAGCAGGCCAGTGAAAAGTGTCTGCGAGGCCCCCAGCCACGAGCAGAGACCGCCTGGCCTGAACTGGCCACTTCAACCATCAGAACACCTCAAAACACCAAGATTTATTGGACTCCAAGAGCTGAGTTCAATTTTTAGTTCTGTGATCTGGAGCAAACTGTTAAAGCTTCATGAGCTTTATCTTCCTTGCTTGTAAAACTGGATAATAATTGGATAATAGTATTTATTTCAAAGGCATCTGAGTGTTTCATGAGTTAGTGAGCTTGCAAGGCCTTATACCTACACTGTAACTCCTGCAGAGGTAACATGGTGGAATGAGAAAGCCACTGGCTTTGAGATGGCCAACTCTGGGTTCCAACCTGGCCCTGCCACTTCTAGCTATGTGCTTGTAAATGCTTCCTAACCTTGTTTGACCCCCAAACACTGTAAAACAGGGCTAGTGGCACATACTCTGCAGTCCCTCATGAAAACCAAATGAGATACTGTGAGGAAAGGGCATCTTGTAGATTCTCAGCTAACAGTTACCCTCACTCCCCCAGGTCCAAAATACTTCCAACACAGAGAGCCAAGATAAGCCACAGGAAATAACTCATATAATGAAGTTATGATAGGAGCCTTTCAAATGGTCAGCCCCTTCCTTAGCACATTCCCAAGAACATTCCACATCCACTGACCCTAGACCACTTCCAACATGCAAAGAGAAACCAGCCTCAGTGGTGGGAAGCCCATGAATGGGACTCCACTGACTTCCACATTTTGTAACCCCTAAGTTAGAGCTTATTTGGCACCTGTGTCCTCAAGGCCCTTCCCAGAATGAGGGACTTCCTCTAAGCATGCTTAGAGGTGAGTAAGTCAGCAGCCAGGAGGAGGACCTGGGGGGAAGGCAGAGGAATGAGAGGCAAGGTTGTGGGAGAAGCAGCGGTGCTTCCAGAAGCTCAGGCCTCCACATTCTGTGTCCCATCCGCCCACAAGATGACCAGTCTTAAAAGGTAATGGGCACAAGAGGGATTCAAGATGGTGGCATGAGTGGTGAGATAGAGAACTCCTCCCAAAACCACGTATATTATGAAAATACAGTTAATACAACTAATCCTAAAAGAGCAGCAGGAAAGAAGGCTGCACCAGACTGCGCACACCTGGAGAACAGAGCAGACCTCACGAAACAGGGTAACATACCAAAGCCTTGATCCAGTGGGAACCAAGCCCTTCCCCCACCCCAGCTCACCAGGGGGAGGAAGAGAAACAGAGCAGGTGGGTGAGGGGTGGGTGGAAGCCTAGGACTCCTGAAAACCCAGCCCTGGAGATCTGCTATGGGAGCACAAACCTACATTGCATGGTGCTCTGGAGATTAGTAGGTTTGGAAAGCTAAGACTGGTGGAATACTTGGAAAGACTAAGATTCCAGCCGTTCGTGGAGGACAGGGATCCACATCCAGCTGCTCTGGGACAAAGGAAAGGTGGGAGGTCTGAGAGGCTTCCTAGCAGTGAGAGGGCTGCTGAAGGGGTGGGGTTTGGATGGAGCTTGCTGCGATCAAGAAGGGATAAGTGGACAAGGTTGTCTTGGCGCACTCTGCCCAGCAGGTTGGGGAATTTTCAGGAGCTTCAGGTGCTCCATCCTCCTGGCTGTCTACTCAAGTTTTGAGGCCCCCCCCACTGTGATATGCAGGCTGTTGCACCTTCCTCCTGGCTTGCTGGCAGCAGCTTGCAAACCAGCAGTCCCTGCCCTGGTGTCAGGACAGCCAGAGGGAGGCCCCGCCTACAGCAGCTACAGATGCAAAGCACAGAGGCTGACACCTGTGTGCTGGCCCATTGGTTCTGACAGTGGAAACAGGCACTGAAGCCAGGAAGCAGGAAAGAGATTTTTCCTCCTCCCAGGCACCAGCGCCACACCCCTGCAACCCCTGACATCACTCCAGGGGCTTCACAGCTCCAGAGACTAGAGCTTCTGGGCATGAGGGGGTGACACATACAAGTATGAAATGTCAGAGGAACCTGGTTCAAACAAAAATCTGGCAAACACCAGAAAAAGGGCCAAATGAAACTGAACTAACCAAAATTCCTGAAAGAGAGTTCAAAATAAAAATCATAAACATGCTCACAGAGGTGCACAAAAATATTGAAGAACTCAGGGAAAAATTTAGGATGGAGATTCAATCATTAAGAAATTCCATATCTGAAATGAAGCATACAATGGAGGGACTTAAAAGCAGATTAGATATAGTAGAAGAGACAGTAAATGGAATAGAAATTAGAGAAGAGGAATACAAAGAAGCTGAGGCACAGAGAGAAAAAAGGATCTCCAAGAATGAAGGAATATTGAGAGAACTGTGTGATCAAATCAAACAGAACAATTACAAATAATTATATATAATTCACATTATAGGGTTACCAGAAGAAGAAGAAGAGAGAGAGAGCAAAAGGGATAGAAAGTGTCTTTGAGGAGGTAATTGCTGAAAACTTCCCCAATCTGGGAAAGGAGATAGTCTCTCAGGCCATGAGGTGCACAGATCTCCCAACACAAGGGACCCAAGGAAGATAATACCAAGACATATAATAATTAAAATGGCAAAGATCACGAATAAGGACAGACATTTAAAAGCAGGTAGAGAGAGAAAAAAGATCACCTACCAAGAAAAACCAATCAGGCTATCATCAGACTTCTTAACAGAAACCTTACAGGCCAGAGGGAGTGGCATGATATACTCACTGCAATGAAACAGAAGAGCCTCAAACCAAGAATACTCTACCTGGCAAAACTTTCATTTAAATTTGAAGGAGGGATTAAACAATTTTCAGATAAGCAACAGCTGAGAGAATTTACCTCCCACAAACCACCTCTACAGTGCATTTTGGAGGGATTGCTAAAGGCTAAATAGCTATTAGCAGGGGAAATAAAACCACAGCAAAGTAAAACAATTAATTACTAAACAGATGCAAAATAAACTCAACTACCACCAAAGTCAATCAAGAGATAGATAAAAGAGTACAGAATATGATACCTAATATATAAATAATGCAGGAGGAAGAAAAAGGAGGGAAAAAAAGAACCCTTTTGATTAATACTTAGTGTATAGTCACAGACCTGATCATCTACATTTGCCCTTCTACAGCACCAAATTATGTCTTCTACCTTTATCTTGCATCTACCTACCACTTCAGCATTTTATTTAAAAAAATAATAACAATAATAAGGGAGAAATGTGGGATTCACATATAAATCAAGTATAAAAATCAAAGAAATAATCATATCTGACTTGATTGTTTATAGTTCATGATGCGTGATCAAAACTGAAAGTTTCTGTGATATGACTGCCCTTGCACTGTTCACCATGTAAGAACTTATTCACTATGTAAGAACTTGTTCACCATATAAGAACTTGTTCATTATGCTTCAGAAGATTGGAGACTGTTGAGAATTAGGCTTATTGTTAACAACCTTTTGATCAATAAATATGAGAGATGCCCTCTCAAAAAAAAAAAAGTTTTAAAAATTATTCACCAAAAGCATAATACAAAGACAAATAATAACTTGGATAAACAGCAATATATATGATAGGCAGAAAAGTAGAATTCCTAAATTTAAAGAACTCTTAATAATTACAGGGGATAGCCTCCATCTGAAAATGGAAAATCCTATGAAGAGAGAAATCACAACACTCATTTGTGAAAGGAGAAAACTCCACCTCATTAATGTTAAAATTAATATAACTCTAAGGTACCACTTACCTGTTGTGTTAGGCATCTATTGCTGTACAAGACATCATCTCAAAACTTAGTGGCTTAAACAATAAATATTTATTGCCTCAAAAAAAAAAGAAAAAAAAAACCTTACATTGTGTTTGTAATAGCATACTAAGTGAGTAAAATTAGACTGTTAGATAGTAAGGGAATTACTCTTGAACCTTTGGTAACCACAAATCTATAGCCTGCAATGGCAATAAGTACATACCTATCAATAATCACCCTAAATGTAAATGGTCTGAATGTACCAATCAAAATACACAGAGTAATACAATGGATAAAATACAAGACCCATCTATATGCTGCCTACAAGAGACTCACTTCAAACCCAAAGATATACACAGACTGAAAGTAAATGGATGGAAAAAGATATTTCATGCAGCTAATAGGGAGAAAAAAGCAGGAGTTGCAGTATTTGTATCAGGCAAAATAGACTTCAAAACAAAGTAACAAGAGACAAAGAAGAACATTACAGAATAATAAAGGGGTCAGTCCAACAAGAGGATATAAGCATTATAAATATATATGCACCCAACACAGGAGCACCAGCATATGTGAAACAAATACTAACAGAATTAAAGGGGGAAATAGAATGCAATACATTCATTTTAGGAGACTTCAACACACCACTCACTCCAAAGGACAGATTAACCAGACAGAAAAGAAGTAAGGAGACAGAGGCCCTGAACAACATATTAGAACAGATGGACCTAACAGACATCTACAGAGCACTCCATCCAAAAGCAACAGGATACACATTCTTCTCAAGTGCACATGGAACATTTTCAAGAATACATCATATACTAGGTCACAAAAAGAGCCTCAGTAAAGTCCAAAAGATTGAAATTGTAACAACCAGCTTCTCAGATCTCAAAGGTATGAAACTGGAAATAAATTACACAAAGAAAATGAAAAAGCCCACAAACACACAGAGGCTTAATAACATGCTACTAAATAATCAATGGATCAATGACCAAATAGAAACAAAGATCAAGCAATATATGTAGCCAAATAACAACAATAATTTAACACTGCAAAATCTGTGGGATGCAGCAAAGGCCATGCTAAGAGGGAAGTATACTGCAGTACAGGGCTACCTAAGGAAAGAAGAACAATCCAAAATGAACAGTGTAAACTCACAATTAATGAAACTAGAATAAGAAGAACAAATGAGGGCTAAAGTCAGTAGAAGGAGGGACATAATAAAGATTAGAGCAGAAATAAATAAAATCGAGAAGAATAAAACAATAGAAAGAATCAATGAAAGCAGGAGCTGGTTCTTTGAGAAAATAACCAAAGTAGATAAACCCATAGCCAGACTTATCAAGAAAAAAAAAGAGTCTACACACATATACAGAACCAGAAATGAGAAAGGAAAAATCACTACAGACACCATGGAAATACAAAGAATTATGAAAGAATACTATGAAAAATTATATGCTAACAAACTGGATAACCTAGAAGAAATGGACAACTTTCTAGAAAAATACAATCTCCCAAGGCTGACCCAGGAAGAAACAGAAAATCTGAATAGACCAATTACCAGCAAGGATATTGAACTGGTAATCAAAAAACTACTTAAGAACAAAATGCCCAGACCAGATGGCTTCACCGCTGAATTTTATCAAACATTTAGTGAAGACCTAATACCCATCCTCCTTAATGTTTCCCAAAAAGTAGAAGAGGAGGGTATACTTCCAAACTCATTCTGTGAGGCCAGCATCACACTAATACCAAAACCAGGCAAAGACACCACAAAAAAAAGAAAATTAACCAATATCCCTGAACATAGATGCAAAAATACACAACAAAATATTAGCAAACCAAATTCAAAAATACATCACAAAGATCATCCATCATGATCAAGTGGGATTCATCCCAGTGATGCAAGGATGGTACAACACTCAAAAATCCATCAATATCATCCACCACATCAACAAAAAGAAGGACAAAACCACATGATCATTTCCATAGGTGCTGAAAAAGCATTCGACAAAATTCAACATCCCTTCATGATAAAAACTCCCAACAAAATGGGTATAGAGGGTAAGTACCTCAACATAATAAAGGCCATATATGACAAACCCACAGCCAACATCATACTTAACAGTGAGAAGCCGAAAGCTTTTCTTTTAAGATCGGGAAGAAGACAAAGATGCCCACTGTCCCCACTTTTATTCAACATAGTTCTGGTGGTCCTAACCACAGCAATCAGACAACACAAAGAAATAAAAGGAATCCAGAATGGCAAGGAAGAAGTCAAACTGTCACTGTTTGCAGATGACATGATATTGTACAAAAAAATCCTAAAGAATCCACTCCAAAACTACTAGAACTAATATCTGATTTCAGCAAAGTTGCAAGATACAAAATTACTGCACAGAAATCTGTTGCATTCCTGTACACTAATGATGAAATAGCAGAAAGAGAAATCAGGAAAACAATTCCATTCACAATTGCATCAAAAATAATAAAATACCTAAGAATAAACCTAACCAAGGAAGTGAAAGACCTATACTCTGAAAACTACAAGACACTCATGAGAGAAATTAAAGAAGATATGAATAAATGGAAACACATCCTGTGCTCATGGTTAGGAAGAATTAATATTGTCAAAATGGCCATCCTGCCTAAAGCAATCTACAGATTCAATGCAATCCCTATCAAAATACCAGCAGCATTCTTCAACTAACTAGAGCAAATAGTTCTAAAACTCATATGGAACTACAAAAGACTCTGAGTAGCCAAAGCAATCCTGAGAAGGAAGAATAAAGTGTGGGGGTGGGGGGAATTACATTCCCTGACTTCAAGCTCTACTACAAAGCCACAGTAATCAAGTCAATTTGGTATGGGCACAAGAACAGACCCACAGACCAATGGAACAAACTAGAGAGCCCAGATATAAACCCAAGCATATATGTCAATTAATATACAATAAAGGAGCCATGGATATATAATGGGTAAATGGGTAAATTACAGCCTCTTTAACAGCTGGTGTTGGCAAAACTGGACAGCTACATGCAAGAGAACGAAACTGGATTATTGTCTAACCCCATACACAAAAGTAAACTCAAAACAGATCAAAGACCTGAATGTAAGTCATGAAACCATAAAATTCTTAGAAGAAAACATAGGTAAAAATCTCTTGAAAATAAACATAAGCAGCTTTTTCCTGAATGCATCTCCTCGGGCAAGGGAAACAAAATAAAAAATGAACAAATGGGACTACATCATGCTAAAAAGCTTCTGTACAGCAAAGAACACCATCATCAGAACAAAAAGGCATCCTACAGTATGGGAGAATATATTTGTAGATGACATATCTGACAAGGGGTTAACATCCAAAATATATGAAGAACTCACATGCCTCAACACCCAAAAAGCAAATAACCCTATTTAAAAAATGTGTGGAGGATATAAATAGACACTTATCCAAAGAAGAAATTCAGATGGCCAACAGGCACATGAAAAAATGCTCCACATTCCTAATTATCAGGGAAATGCAGATTAAAAGCACAATGAGATATCACCTCACACCAGTTAGGATGGCCAACATAGAAAAGACTAGGAACAACAAATGCTGGCAAAGATACGGAAAAAGGGGAACCCTCCTACAGTGCTTTTGGGAATGTAAAATAGTTCAACTGTGTGGAAAGCAGTATGGAGGTTCCTCCAAAAACTAAAAATAGAAATACCATTTGACCCAGGAATTCCACTCCTAGGAATTTACCCTAAGAATGCAGGATCCCAGTTTCAAAAAGACATATGCACCCCTATGTTTATTGCAGCACTATTTACAATAGCCAAGAAATGGAAGCAACCTAAGTGTCCATCAGCAGATGAATGGATAAAGAAGATGTGGTACATATACACAATGGAATATTATTCAGCCATAAGAAGAAAACAAATCCTACCATTTGCAACAACATGGATGGAGCTAGAGGGTATTATGTTCAGTGAAATAAGCCAGGTAGGGAAAGACAAGTACCAAATGATTTCACTCATCTGTGGAGAATAAGAGCAAAGCAAAAACTGAAGGAACAAAACAGCAGCAGACTCATAGAACCCAAGAATGGACTAACAGTTGCCAAAGGGAAAGGGACTAGAGAGGGTGGGTGGGAAGGGAGGCAGAAGGGGAATAAGGGTCATTATGATTAGCACACATAATGTAGCGGGGGGGCTTGGGGGAGGCAGTATAGCACAGAGAAGACAAGTAGTGACTCTATAGCATCTTACTACGCTGATGTATAGTGACTGTAATGGGGTATGTGGTGGGGACTTGATAATGGGGGGAATCTAGTAACCACAATGTTTCTCATGTGATTGTATATTGATACCAAAAAAAAAAAAAAAAGGCAATGAGCAGGTTTGCCTCTTTGCCTCTAAATACCTCCACAGAGCACCCCATCTGTCCAGACCCCCGGTTACTGGTCCTTCAATCCTGCATGCAGGGGCCTCTAACTAGCCCATGCCCCGTCCCAAGAAAGCACAGTCAATACCGAGAAATAATTTTAGAGTTGTCCTTTGGGCAACCAGCAGCAACTTGGGGTTGTGATGTGATCTGAGCTGGGTGCTTTCCTCAACAATGTTTAAGGACACCATGCAGATGCTACTATGACAGGTAGCTAAGCAGACATGAATAGGTCCAGCCCTGCCCTGAACAAATCCTCCCCATTCCCACCTACCCCTATGACAGATGGCAGGACACACCCCCAAGCCCCGCCTGTTTATGTGTCAACCTCCACCTTATCAGGATCTCTCAAGATGGAGAAAGCCCAACAGGGTTCCAGACACCAACTTGGGTTGGTGCCTGTGCACTAAGACCCAAAATGTGACCAAGAGTTACCACAGGATTCAGTATACCCTAATGGTAATAAATTTACATTGTGGTTTTGGCACCCACCACCCCTCCACCCACCGCCATGGTTTTTCCTTAGGTACTTTTGGGTGGGCATCTGTGCATTGAGAAGATTATATAACCTGAAATTTTCAATCAACAAGTCAATTAAATGATGTAAAACATGGAGAGGGACTTACCATAATTTAAAAAATCGATCCTAACCTTAATGACAGGGCTGCTTTGGGTTTCCATAAGTACACTTCTTATGAGTGTACTTATGCTTTGCCTAATAAACTTTTGTTGTTTAAAACTGTCCTAAGTCTGTCTCTTGATTGAATTCTTTCCCTTCAAGAAGACAAGAATCAGGTAAATACAATGCGTTCCACTGGTAACTCTATCACCTGCCCAGGGCATTCCCAGAACATCCTGAGAATCCCAACTAGCACTCCTGGCCTTGGAGAAAGGTGAGAACTTTCTCCCTGGTTCCTCTTCTGGAAGCACAAACTCCAAACCCCAGCCCTACCACCTCCACCTTGCCTGGTTAATCCACCTGCTCCAATGTCACTTCCTTGGGAGACATTCTCGGACATTTAGGCTCAATACTGATCACACAGATATGTAATATTCATGAAACCTGTCAGAGTTTGGGTCTTTGTGTATGTGTGTGATACCAGCTTAATTTCTGTCTCTCCCACTAGTCTGTCTACTTTTTTAAAGGCTGGAATGGGGTCCATTTTTCTAAGTCTTGTGGCACAGAGTAAGTGCTCAGTAAACACTGGTGACTGACCAGCCGAACGCATAGGGATGAACAGACAAATGAGTGAGTGGACAGTGTTGGGGAGGCTTGTCCTCCTATGACAGCATAATCAGGGAGGCCACCTTTTTCTTTAACGTTCTTCACTCACTTCTGTTGATCTGCCCTTCAGAGTACTGAGTGCAAGTGACCTGCCCGAGGAGAGAGGCTGCACAGGCTAACTCTCTAAGAAGGAAGGGCAGACATGGGGCATCTGGTCTGTATGCAGCCTCAGCTCCCACACCCTTGCCTGTCAGCCCAGCCCTTTCTCCTGTGGCTAAAGCTGTTCCTCTGCTGCAGAGCCTGACCTGCCCCAGCACCTACTCAAGCCTGCCCACCATTCCTCCTGCCCCAGGCCCTTTGCTGTCCATGCCTGCCCCGACCAGGGCCCCATATCCATTCATACAGAGCTGGGAACTGTTCTGCAGGAAGTCTGGTGGCTCTCAGGAGCCCCACCCCAGCTGCTGGGGTGGGAACAGCAGGTGGTCATGATCCTGGCAAACAGAACCTCAGGGTGCAAGTGAGAGACTGGAGGGTTGCTGGCCCAGGACCACAGCTGGTGGAAAGAGCAGAGTCCAGACTCTGAGGCAGCACATCAGGCTGGCTGCTCCGCCTCAGTACTTCTGCTGAGTTTCTGGGCCTGAGGAAAAAGTCTGCCCAGACATATGTTGTTGAGGGGCATCCGCCACACAGGAGCTCTTCATGTACTGCCAGAATGAGGAAGAATGTTATGCTTTCCCATCTGCGTGATGCTTTCTGGCTGTACCTTTCCCTGCCTGGAATACCCAGCCCTCCAGGGGCTCCCATAGTCCCCACCCCTCCATCTCTGTCCTCCCTCCCCAGCGCACCCCTAATGGGCACCCCTAGTATTTACTCCGGCTAGATGCCCCAGCAAATCTTTGGTCTGTCTGGTTTACCATGACATCCCCAGCCTCTAACAAAGTGCCTGGCACACAGTAGGCACTTATAATTTTTGAATAAATAATAATTTGATAAGGCAACACCACTTTGCTAGACTGGATACTGGGGACTTTTTTCTTTCACATGGAAAATCACTTTCCCCATTCCATTTGGAAGCTCTTCCCCACTAATATTCAAAGCAGCACTGCATTCACAACACATAGAGTCCTGCAATGCTAATTTCTATCCCATAACCGAGAGAGACAACCAAGTGTTGCAAGGTTATTCAAAACTCTTGCCCCTTATCCTCTGACTTCTCCTTAGGGGAAAATTGCACAGGAATACATTTCCTCATCTGTATGTTAAAGCACGGTTATAATCCACCTATCATGATTGCAATTTTGGGAATCAAAACGGAGATCCAAAACAGCAGTGTGATCTACATTTTAGCCACATACATTATAATAAATTAAGACAGAGAAAGAGTTCTGCATTAACTCTCGCTCTATTCCTTTAAAGCCCTCTAAGAACATTGAAACCACCCTCGTAAAAACTCCAGCCATCCCCGCCTGCTGCCACGGCTGCCACCACGTTGGTACTGCCCCAATGCCTGGAAAGAGCAGCTACAGAGTCAGCTGCCAGGTGACAGTGGTAGCGTACCCTGTGCTCAAGCGTTGACCCAGGCTTCGCACCATGGTTTCAAAGTCACAGAGAGGCTGCCAGCCATCCCTGGCCAAAGGTGAGCAGCAGCCTCTGGAAAGAAGCAAACTGATAGAAGGGTCCTAGTTTGACATCTGTGGACAGCACACTGCAGGACTTGAACCAGGGAGGTGGAGGGACACGAGTGGCAGATACCTTAAGCCCACGTTCTTTCCCATGCTTGAGCCTCTGTTTCCACTTCTGTACAATGTGGGAGTAGCTCTCTAATAGAGATTGCAAATGTTCAACACACAAGGTTTTCATTTGCTAAATTTGTCTTTAGCATTTCCAATTGGGGTTTTTCATGGGTAGCCTCAGTTTCCAGCTTCTACTGTGAAACTGCTCTTACAACACTGGGAGCTGTGGTCATGAGGAGCGTGGTGGTTGGGCTGGGCAGTGGGGGCTCCCTCTCCCCCAGGCCTCTCCCTCAGCCTCACTACCTGCTGCCCCAACCCTGCAGGCTTCGCTCTGAATTTGTCATCTCAGCTGAGATGATCCCAGACACCTTTTCCACCTCTAAAGATGGCCTCAATAACCTCAGCTGAGCAAATAAGGCAGAAGCCTCCAGACTAATTCTCATAATTATGATGGGTCTATTATTTCAAAGCCAGCAATGATTACGGGGTCAGGTGCTCAGAGGAAGAGGGAGAGAAACATACTTTAAAGTGATAGAAAATATCCTTTGATTCTCGGCTATGATACCAAATTGCATCCAGAAATGCTGAAACATGCACTCCCAACCTTAGTCAAATTTCAAAGAGGCCTCAGCAGGAAGGGCAGTGATCAGAGAGAGTGAAGGAGCAATCTGAGAGCCACGCAATCTGAAGACCTCAGCCCAGGACTCGGCAGCCGGCCCAGGTGAAGGGGACACAGGCACCTCCCTTGCTGTCCTGCTGGCCTGGAGATGGCTTACACACTGCACTTGACCTTCATGTCTTCTTCAGGCATGGAAGCCCAGCCTTTTCCTTTCTGCCTCTTCAACCTCCCTCCCATGGCCTCCCCAGGACACTCTCATCCTCTGAACCTTTTCTGGACATTTCTACACAATGACATGCTGCTCTGGACTGCTCACTAATTTTTCTCATGTATTTTGATTCCAACCTGCTTACCAAGAGGACCCCGTGGGTTTGCCTGTCTCGTAATCACCTACAGAGCTGAGCGAAGGGCTGGCCCACGGAGTCACTCAATAAACACATGTTGGTTGACCTTTCCATTGTGAAAGACACCGTTATTATCTCCTCCAGGGCTTGCTTTGTAGGGCTTCTTCAAGGAGAAAAGCAGATCTGACCAACTGACTGAAAACACTGCTGACTTTCTGGCCTCATTTCTTGTCAGTTGGTGCCCCCAGTATTTGCTTGGATATCGGTTAATTCATCTAGCCAACAAATATTAACAGAGTGCCTGCTCTGTGCTGGGCACAACGTTTTGGTGACAGACACAGTGGTGCACACAGCAGGCCCGGCAGCCCAGTGTGGCCCACCCCAGAGGAGGCACCCGGGACTTTCTGGCTGGTGTTTGCATCAGATGGTGAGGCGCCCAGCTCCCTCCACAGCCTCTTTTGTCTGCAAACAGTCAGAGCACAGGAAACATGTTGATGGAACAGACTTTTCCCTTCTGCCCTTGCCCCTCTGGGGACAAATCTCTGGCCTGTTTGGGTTTCTCAACTGGGTCCCTTTCTGAATGTTCTTCTTTTCCTTCCAGAGCTTCCTTAAGGA